>NW_025785181.1:0-21327 GCF_021130785.1 Homalodisca vitripennis | reverse complement strand
GGGTGATATTATTCATCATTTCAAGCCAAAATGGTACCTCTTAACTATGACACATTTGGCGCTCCCGTCTTGTTCAAGTGTATCTTTAAATTGGTTGTGTTTGCTTATATGTTGACGGATTTCGTGGGAAAGAGTACCATTGAAATTATTATAAAAAATTTCAAAATAGTTGGTATCTTGTAGAATTTGTATAATCTATTTAAAACAGCTAATGCCTATCAAAAGACAAAACGTTTACTGATCCCGGCTTGTACTTTAGGCAAGAGTACCTTTAAAGTGTTCGTGCTCACTTCATGCAAGGACGGATTTTGTTGAAATAATTACCGTTGAAATTTTAATGAAATTGCTCTAATAGTTAGTGTCTTGTAAAGTTTTTCTAACTATACTAGTTTTTTTGTTATTTTGACTTTACAAAATTTCAACAGACGCCATTTTGTTATTATATAAAATAACACAATTATTTGTTTTTTTATTTCTTACTTATCTATTCAATCTTATGTGCCAATGTTTTTTTAGCTTAACTAGTTTCAGGGATACTAATTTTTTTATAATAAATACAAAATGGCGGCTAGTGGCTAAACGATACATTTCTCTACCTACTTTTATAGGACATTTTTTTGCTTGAAATGATGAATATTATTACCCACAGAAGTTTGTGAATAGAATAGAATAGAATAGAATAGAATAGAATAGAATATTCTTCTATTGCATCATTATTCTTGGTGAATCGGGGCAAAAGTCATGTTTATGTTACAATTGGTGTATGAGTTAGGTGTTTGTCAAAAATTGTGTGTTCTACATTGAACAAATTCTTGGATTGTGTAAATTGGTTGTCTTCGCTCCAGTAAGCCAGATTCTCAAGGAGGCTTTGAAGTTCTTTTCTGGCAGTCTTCTTTGGGATTCAGGTAGGAATGTTGATGAATACATTGATCCTCGATAAGAAGGTTCTCCTACTCAAATAAGCTGAGGATGATGGGTGATTTTTCTAGGAGAAAGTTGATCCTGTGTCTGGTGTTATAGGAGTGTCCGTATCTTACAGTCCTCTGCTTGTCCTGATTTGATTGTATAGAGGATTGTCTCTTGGATGTTGAGTCTAACTACAGTCAGAATTCTCAGTTCTTTGAAAGGCTGCTTCAGGCATGTGTCAAGTGGTCCTAGTCTTTTTAGAGCTATAATTGTCCTTTTTTGTAGAATCCAGTTTACCCTTTGGAGATTTGTGATTGTCGTGCCCTCCACTAGGACTATTCAGGCCGTATCTCCAAGTGAGATTCCAAAAAACGAGTAGTATGCTGTCTTAGCTACATCAGTGTTGCTGATTTGTGCAATTCTCCTTATTGCGTAAAGAGCTGCTATTTTAGTTTCTTGACAGAGCTGGTTGGTTTGTTTTTTTTTGTGGTTCCCAAGATAATTTTAGGTCCAAGGTAGAGTCCTAAATATTTTCATGAAAATTCTTTTGTAGTTACTTCTGGGATAGGGAGACCATTATAGTTATTTTGTGTAGCTGTAACAAATTAGTTGGGTTGGCCGTTTTTGATTCTATTTAAAAACCAAATTATGTAGGTTGCAATATTGCTTTAGCCATCATTGAAAAGCTACAAAGGATGTCATTATGTCTAGTTGAATCTTTGTTTTTTGTTTCGCTACAATAAGGGCTGTATCAATCGGCGTTACATTACCATTTCACAAATGGTTTTATTTGGAAGGTATTTCTGGAAAGAGTCGCCTAGTCAGAAAGGATATACAAGACGGGGTCCAAGAACAGAGCCTTGCAGCACTCCTCTGCCTTACTAGGTAGTGGTTCAGATTTTACTTTTTTGACCGTTTGTTGTGTGTAGTGTGAGATAATTTCCATCCACACAATCTGTGTCCCTATTGCTGAGGTAGCTCTTGATGAACCAGTCTATTTTCTTTGTCAATGATTTCCCAGAGTTATTGCAGTTTTTTTTGTAATTGAGCTTGTGGTCCTAGTACAATCGAAGTGCCTTGGTAAAGTCCTAAAAGTTATACTTGTTGGAGCTATATATCCTGATTCCATTTTATCAATGATAGGTTTCAATTAGTTGGACCAGTGCTGTTGCTGAAGATCTGTCCCTTTTATACAAAACCCAATGTAGTCTCGGAGGGTAAGAAGGTGATGCTTTTTGAGATGGGCCAGTAGTCAAGTTTAGCACTACTCAGCGTCCCAGGATTTTGGAAAAAAGTGGAGAGATAAAGTGAGATTGGCCGATAACTGGTGGTCTCTGGTGGCTTCGTCAGTTGCTCCAGAGTCGTTATAGTTTTTGGATAAATTTATGCGAGTTTTCAACCCACTGGGAAAAACTCCCATGTAAAAGTGATTTGTTTAGAAATAGTATTAGTTGGTAGTAGATAATTGCATGTTTGCATTGGTTTTAGAAAGCCAATTTAGAAGATATTTCATCGTCACCTTTTGAAGATTTTTGATTTTAAGGTGTCAATGATGTTTTTCCGCGACTTCTATTTCAATTGGTCTCCTGGAAAATTAGTCTTGGGTTTTTATTGTGGGTATGCTAATTTGGTTCTATTGTGTGTGTTGTTTCGTTATGTTCATTTCCTTTGGTAACAAGTGTTCTGTATCCAGCAATTGTAGCAAAGAAGCAATTTAAGTAATTGGTAATGTCCTATTGAAGAGTCCTGATGCGTATGACCTGTATGTTTAAGCGTTCAAGTTTGAGTTTTTTCTAATCACTTCTTTTCTTTCATTATTAATCACTTTCCACATGGCTTATGATGTTGTTGTCGGGAATCTTTCAGATGTAGGAGGAGTTAAGCGCTGTTTTCCCCCCTTAGGTGTTTTTAGTTTTAAGAGAGTACGTAGAATTTTTTCCTTTGGGGCTGTATCTTTTTTGAGGTCGTCAGGTTGGCCACCTAATGTGTGTTCTTGAATTTAGTGCCTCTAAGTAATGCCGTTTTTTAGAGCGCGCTTGCTTTCATCATCCCATATATTCTTGGTGGGATTTCTTTTATGTTTTACTATTTTAGAGAGGGCAGGCTGATGTACATTGCAGATTGGAGGATCCCATGAAACGCTTTATAAGCATCATTTCCACATTGTCTGTGAGCATAACTTGTGAC
The DNA here is from genome assembly GCF_021130785.1 of Homalodisca vitripennis. Taxonomy (NCBI): domain Eukaryota; kingdom Metazoa; phylum Arthropoda; class Insecta; order Hemiptera; family Cicadellidae; genus Homalodisca; species Homalodisca vitripennis. Next base: position 18,234 of record NW_025785181.1, on the reverse strand, counting down.
CAGTCCCCCTGGTGCTTGTAGATTATACCTCAGTTCTTCTTCTAACTGTTTCTTGTGTTAAATTGTCTTCTGTATGATTGTGTCTGCGTGGGTCTTGTCATGTTTGTAATTAGAGATAAAGCCTAACTAACCTGGCATTGTGATCTGAGAGGCCATGTTTTTAGCACTCTGGTTGATATTATTCAGTTTCGTTTAATGTTTGTGCATATGAAATCAATAGAAGTCTTGCTGTGGACTGGTTTATTCTTTGTATAGGAGGTAGGTGAAGTCTGCTCAGATGAATCCATAGCCCGTGGAATCATAACGTCCAAGTTTTCTCTGTACGATGCTTTGCCACCAGTTTGTCTACATTGACATCCCCTAATTACGAGTAACCCGGGGTTTTAAAAGATGTTTTATTTGTCCAAATCAGATTATAAAATATCTAATGCATCTTTCCAATTTGCTCGCTTCAGGTTGGCCAGTAATACACCTAAAAGGGTGCAAGAATCCTTGTTTCATCCTCAATTTATCAGAAGGATGGTTTCACATATAAGTTTCTGATGTGGTGACCTGATAAGGATATTACAGTAATTTTTATATTTAAGGTGTAAGTTTGCAAAGACAGCCACTCCACCCTTTTTCTGTGTTGTTGTCTATTAATAGGCTGCCTATAATTCTGTAGCCAAGGATTCTAGTGCTCTCCAAGCTTTTCGTTGTTTAAGCCAAGCACAGTAAGTAATAGTAATTCTGGTTTGAGTTGTTGTAGGAGAAAAAGATCAAGTCCTAGTCGGTTTTTTTTGTCTGAAGGCCGTCAATACTTTTGTGTGCAATCATAAGGTCCTTGTGCTGAGTATCTAGGTTTGGAAGAAATTGAATATTCTGGGTATTTAGATTTATTTTTTGGTTCTTGTGCTGTGGCTTAATTTCGGCTCAGCTATGTCCTTGTGGGACCTTTGATTTTGTTTTGTCTAAAAAAGTGTCAAGTAGGTGGGTCGCATCCTGTGAAGAGGTTTGATGTCTGAGGTCCCTTGATGTGTAGGAGACTGGTTAGGGCATATATGATGGTGTCAGTATTTCACATAATGCAGAGGGTTTGCCGTATTTTTTTACATATTCCATTATAAATGTTAATATTGTCCTTGTACTCATCAATGTGACGGTTGAAGAACTCCTCGATACTTTCTCCTTCTTTTCTGATTTTGGCTCTAAAGCTGGTGGTGATCTTGAGATCTTATGGGAAGATGTGGAAAGCTGAAGTTATTTTAAGGCCAGGCATTTTCTGATGTTGGTGTCGTCAGAGGACTCGTTTCAGAGGCTTGTCGCCCTGGTTGTTTTCTTGAGTCACTGTCCTTGGGGTGTTGCAGCCTCCTTGCATTTGGCAACTTGCAATGCTACACTGAACTGAGTCTTCTTTTTGTTTTTGGAGATTTTTTTTCTTTGATACATTAAAATTTAGTGCAGTTATTTTTCTGACTTAGATGTCTGATGTCATTTTGTGGGGGATTTGGGGTTTGAGAGCAAGTTTTTCCCAACTTGTTCTTTTAATTTTTGTATTTCACACTCAGTTTTCATATTGCCTTCTTTTAAGGGCAGTCAACTTCAGTAATTGTTATCAATGGTAAGAGAGAGTCTCTTCCGTATGTGAGCTTGTTTTGAATACGCTGACGTTCCCGATTGGTAGCTTGAGTGATTACTGATATTATGGACATGCCGATTTGGAAGTGGTGAGTTCTTTTATAGTTTTTTACTAAGTTAAAAGAGTGTTTTATCTAGAGTGTCAATATGTTTGCGTTGGTTGTATGTCTTGTTCTTCAAAAAATTATTGGAGCTTTGTTTGGTTATTTCTCTCCTTGTCTAGCTGGCTACTGTAACTTTGCCAGTTCTTGGTTTAAATTCTCGACTTCTGCTTCTATATTTTTCTTTCAGTTAGCTCCATTTTCTCTGTCTTTTTCTGAAGTATCTGCCAGCTCCGCCATAGAGGGACTCACTGCATTTTTCAAGCCATCTTATTGTTTTCTGCTTTTAGCCTTTTTAGCTGAACACTACTGTACGAACTTTGTAAAAATTTTCATTCCATGTCTGTTCTTAAAGTAAACATGATGGTAAAGGAATGTTCTTTGGATAGTGAATTTTATGTACTGTATTGTTTCAGTACTGACAACAAATGTATGTCACTCTCGTGTTCCAATAGGAGTATACATGTATATTCATTTATATATTACTCATGTAAACATCGTCTAAATTCAGTTTTTAATTATTATAATTATTTAGTTTTGAATTCCAGTGGATTAAATGTGTTGTTATTGGATATAGTATTGGCACAAAAATGAGTGTTCATTCTATGGTTGATATTAGGATCATTTAATATATTTCCCGTGGGTAAAACGTAAATTTGCATTTAAATCAGTGGAGGAGATTTGTAGTGTGAATTCCAGCGGAATTGAATGTACTGTAGTGACCACACTATTGGACAACAAAGCGCGGTGTCAGTAAACATGCTATTTTTTACAAGCCCCACCTCCAGGCCTCTCCTGATTGTTGGCTAAATTAAGGACTGTGTTTCTGTACTTAGGTTGTAGATGCTCACACTGTCCGCTGCCTACCACGCTGTTTAGTGCTGATATAAACTTTATTAGCAGTTGGTATTTGTAGTTCTTGTGATCTTAGTAGCTGACTTTCTCCGACCCTGTTGTAAGACCCAACAAGCCTGAATCTGGTAAAAAGACAAAATCTCGTTCACAAACAATCCAGTTGCAATAGTAAACATCTAGAATGTATATAATTAGTAGTCTGAAGAGGGATGATTGACTTTAAAATACAATTTAATATAAAACCTGTATAGTAAAAAACTGACAAACAGGGTATCTTTACTATATAATACTTTACTTTGTTTCTCTTTATTAACCTCATTTTTAAAAATACATAGGTTACTATAAGTTGTAAAAAAAAACTCAATTACAAAGTTCCTTTTAAATTGAATTTGACTTTAAAACTGTGGATTTTGAATAATTATCTAATTCCTTACGAGATTAAGATAATTAATGTTGGTCTAATGTCTGTCATAAATTTAATGAGTAAATTATTACAACATTTATCAAGAGCATTTCATTATCAGGGTAATATTGCACATTGTGTAGTATGTCATTCTGGTATATTTAAACTTGTTAAAAATATATCATTTTATTATTGAAAGTTAAAATACCAGAAATGACATGTCAGAATGCATGATGCATGTGGACGGTAAGAATAGTAGGTAAATTAAACTGGTTGCAAGTCAGTTTGGAACTTAACTATGACAAACTCACTAGTTATAGTATATATTGATACTTTACCTTTCTGTGCGGAACATGATGCATTTACAGGACATGTGGACAGTCAGAATGAGTAGGGATAAAAAAAGACTATCCGTCACAAAGAGAGGAATTAAACTATGGACATACTCACTAGTTATGAGTTATATATTGGTATTACCTTCTGTGCGGGCATTGATTGCATTTTACAGGAACATTGTGGACAGTCAGAATAGTATTGGAATAAAGACATCCGTCACAAAGAGAGGAATTAAACTATGACAACTCACTAGTTATAGTATATTATTTGGGTATTACCTTCCATGCGGCATGGATGCATGTACAGACATGTGGACAGTCAGAATAGTAGGTTAAAGACATCCGTCACAAAGAGAGGAATTAATATGACAACTCACTAGTTATAGTATATATGGGTAATCACCTTTCATGTGCGGCATGTTGCATTGTACAGAACATGTGGACAGTCACGAATAGTAGGTTAAAGACATCCGTCACACAAGAGAGGAATTAATCTATGACAACTCATCTAGTTATAGTATATATTGGTAATACCCTTCCATGCGGCATGTTGCAGTGTACAGGACATGTGGGGACAGTCAGAAATAGTTAGGTTAAAGACAGTCCGTATCACAAAGAGAGGAATTAACTATGACAACTCACTAGTTATAGTATATATTGGTAATACCTTCCATGCGGCATGTTGCATGTACAGACATGTGGACAGTCAGAATAGTAGGTTAAAGACATCCGTCACAAAGAGAGGAATTAACTATGACAACTCACTAGTTATAGTATATATTGGTAATACCTTCCATGCGGCATGTTGCATGTACAGACATGTGGACAGTCAGAATAGTAGGTTAAAGACATCCGTCACAAAGAGAGGAATTAACTATGACAACTCACTAGTTATAGTATATATTGGTAATACCTTCCATGCGGCATGTTGCATGTACAGACATGTGGACAGTCAGAATAGTAGGTATAAAGGACATCCGTCACAAAGAGAGGAATTAACTATGACAACTCACTAGTTATAGTATATCTTTGGTAATTACCTTCCACTGTGCGGCATGTTGCATGTACAGACATGTGGACAGTCAGAATAGTAGGTTAAAGACATCCGTCACAAAGAGAGGAATTAACTATGACAACTCACTAGTTATAGTATATATTGGTAATACCTTCCCTGCGGGCATGTTGCATGTACAGACATGTGGGACAGTCAGAATAGTAGGTTAAAGACATCCGTCACAAAGAGAGGAAATTAACTATGACAACTCACTAGTTATAGTATATATTGGTAATACCTTCCATGCGGCATGTTGCATGTACAGACATGTGGACAGTCAGAATAGTAGGTTAAAGACATCCGTCACAAAGAGAGGAATTAACTATGACAACTCACTAGTTATAGTATATATTGGTAATACCTTCATGCGGGGCATGTTGCATGTACAGACATGTGGACAGTCAGAATAGTAGGTTAAAGACATCCGTCACAAAGAGAGGAATTAACTATGACAACTCACTAGTTATAGTATATATTGGTAATACCTTCCATGCGGCATGTTGCATGTACAGACATGTGGACAGTCAGAATAGTAGGTAAAAGACATCCGTCACAAAGAGAGGAATTAACTATGACAACTCACTAGTTATAGTATATATTGGTAATACCTTCTCATGCGGCACATGTTGCATTTGTTACCAGACATTGTGGACAGTCAGAATAGTAGGTTATTTAAGACATCCGTCACAAAGATGAGAGAATTAAACTATGACAACTCACTAGTTTATAAGTATATATTGGTAAACTACCTTACCATGCGGCATGTTGCATGTACAGGACATGTTGGGACAGTCAGAATAGTAGGGATCAAAGACATCCGTCACAAAGAAGAGAGAGGGAATTTAACCTATGACAATGCTCACTAGTTATAGTATATATTGGTAATAACCTTCCATTCGGCGGACTTGTTGCCATGTTACAGGACATGTGGACAGTGTCAGAATAGTTTTGGTTTATTAAGACATCCGTCACAAAAGAAGAGGGAGATTATGTCGCCTTATGGACAACCTCACTAGTTATAGTGTATATATTTGGTAATACACTTCCATGCGGCATGTTGCATGTACCAAGACATTTGTGGCTGCTGGGACAGGTTCACGAGATAGTAGGTTTAAAGACATCCGTCACAATGTGTAGAGGAAGATTTAAACTATGACAACTCACTAGGTTATAGTATTATGAATTGGGTAATTACCATTCCATGCGGCGCATGTTGTCACATGTACAGACCATGTGGACAGTCAGGAAAATAGTAGGTTTAAGAAGACATCCGTCGACAAAGAGAGGAATTAAACTATGACAACTCACTAGAGTATATGAGTATATATTGGTAACTACCTTCCATTGCGGCATGTTTGCATGTACAGACATCGTGGACAGTCAAGAATTAGTAGGTTAAAGACATCTCGTCACAAAAGAGAGGAGAGGAATTAAACTATGAACAACTCACTAGTTATAAGTAATATATTGGTAATACCTTCCATGCTGGCATGTTGGCAGTGTACAAGACATAGTGGACAGTCGCAGAACTAGTAGGTTAAAAAAATGGAGACCATTCCGTCACAGAAAGACGAGGAAATTAACTATGACAATTAAGGATGTGCTCACTAGGTTATAGTATATATTTTGCGTAACTAATACCTTCCATGCGGCATTAGTTGCATTGTACCAGACATGTGGACAGTGTCAGATAGAGTAGGTTTAATGACCATCCGTCACAAAATGAGAGGAAATTAGAGACTATGATACAAACTCACTAGTTATCAGTTATTATATTGGTAATACCTTCATGCGGCATGTTGCATGTACAAGACATTGTGGACAGTCAGAATAGTAGCGTTAAAGACATCCGTCAACAAAAGAGAGGATAAATTAGACTATGACAACTCACTAGTTATAGTATATATGGTAATACCTTCCATGCGGCATGATTGCATGTACCAGGAGGAAAAAAAAAAACAAAAAAAAAAACATGTGGGACAGTCAGAATAGTAGGATAAAAGACATCCGTCACAATGACGAGAGGAATTACACTAAACTTGACAACGTTCTCACTAATTATGAAGTTATACCGTAGTGTTCCATATTTATTGTTTCACACTGAAAACATAGGTGAAACAGTAGGGATGTTTTGTCGAGGAGCATTTTTAGGTTGTTCAGTGGTACAGAAGGCGTAATCAGTAACACTACGTTTTGAAAGAACAGGCAATCTGATCTCTCTGTCTGGGTGGATAATTAATTTCTGAGATAAATCATAACTAACTGTTAGTTATAATCTATCATTATAATACCACAATATCATACCTAGAATGTGTGTGTGTGACACGCATTAATCATGGAATGCTATCTCCAAAACTCTGCACTAAATAAAGAAACGCAAAACAATCAATTATTTAAAACTGAATTAAAAAATACAAGTCATATTAGGTTTGCACTGACAGACTAACCTCAGAGAACTGACCAGAGGCCAATAGTAAATGAGGATTGTCATAACAGAAACAAGATGGTAGCAAAAAAAGAAAAGTTTTGAAACTTAGAATGAACCAATAAAAAAAAGGCTTTTTCTTTTCTTTTATTGCCACCATCTTGTTTTCTGCCGTATAATATTATAGCTTTGCTAGGCAATGGGAACTAATGACAGTACCAGCATACTGCACATGGAGATAGTACGAGAAAACCAGTACTCGGAGACAAACGAAAACATCCCTCAAGATAGTAACGATCAGTAAAATATAAAATCCCACAAGGGATTAGCTAATGCGCTTGAGAGCTAAAATTATTACAAACTCACATAACCTTATTATTCTAGAGTAATAGCCTTTATTTTAGAAGTGCACAAACAAATTTACATTTGCATTACAAAAATAAAAGAATAGAACATGTATTTTCTGTCCATTCTGACAAAATAATAACAGGCCATATTTTTATAGTGCACTCATGACATTAATTTTACGTAGAAGATGCAAAAAAAAACATCACTAACTAGTACTGTAAATGAGTTAAACACAACTATTTTCTGTAAATGACTACATAACCAAATCTAACCAATCAGGAAAAGCAATGTCTAGAAAAGAATTTGCACAATAGCAAACAGAGTGAATAGCAAAGGAAAAAACGATGAGACTTACAAGACACATCCCTCCAGTCATCACCTGACTACTAACATACAAGTCTGTTCAATTAGTATCGACAGGTCGATCTTAGTAGAGGGGTCCCCCACCACCCAGGTACACTTTAATTCAGTTTGCCTGAGAGCATGCCTGAGGTGAATTTTTTATGAAGTGTGATTTTTATGGTGTCATCACCATAGCATGGAGCAGATCATCGAGCAACACTAAGCTGTGAAAATTTTGCTTTAACTCAGGAAATCCGCGTCCGAGACCCTTGAAACTCATTAAACAAGGCTTATGGGGTTGATTGCCTTAAGTCGCACAAGAGTTTTTGAGTGGCACAACAAAGGAAGGCCTGAGAGCTCGTTGAAGATGATCACTACGTCGGACGCCTGAGGACTACTTGAACCGATGCTCAGATGGCCAAGGTGAAAACAGTTTTAATCTCTGACAGGCGTTTTAACCATCGCCCTTCTTATTATTGAAGAGGCCAGCCATTCAGTCAAAACCGCCCATACCATTGTAACAGAGGATCTTGCGATGAGGAAAGAGTGTGTGTGATGCTGGTGCTGAAAGTCTTGAACGAGGAACAAAAACTGTCACAGAGAGAAATTTTGGACTGCATCCAGGAAGATGAAAATTTTCTCTACAACGACTAGGGAAACAAAATGTCAAAGTTCAGAATGGCACATGCAGGGGTCCTCGCAACCGATAAAACAATCAAAAATCAAAACCATGCTGATTGCTTTATCATTTGACATGGCTTTGTTCACAAGAAGTTCGTTGCCTTCTGGAATGACTAAATGCTGCATTTTACGTGCAAGTACGATTATAGCGTGTGTGTGACCAGCCATTGCGAAGAATTGAAAATGACAATACTACTCCGTGCCACTATGCATTCGAAAATTCAGCAGCTGCTGGTGAAATTCGGTCGTAGCAAAACTTTGCCTCATCCCCTACAGCCAGACCTGGGTCCACTTCTTCTTGTTGTAAGCGAATGAAAGGGGAGCCCAAAGGACATCGATTCGACTCCATCGAGGCGGTTCATGATGCGACGACAAAGGTTCTCAACAGTATTTCGGAAACCTGACTTTCGGCTTTTGGACGAGTGTCAGACATGTCAAACTAAGCGTATTATTGCAGGATAGCTGTATTTTGAAGATATTAAGTAATTGTAATGATACTGGCGATAAATTTTGATTTTTTTTTTTTTTTTTACGAGTTCTAATACTTATTGAACATACCCCATAGTTGGTTGATAATTTTAGCTATTGATATACATTTAATTTCTCTGTTAGTCTCTATTATAAGTTCATAGATTTTGGAAGGAACATTAATTTATTATTTTATAACATGATTGGGACTTCGCCAATATTTACCTATGTTTTTCATAATTAAGAAATTTAAATTAACCTCTTTGACTATTCAAAATTTGGATATTTTCAACATGAGTTTGTAGGTGTACTCTATAAACGTGTGTTACTGTTTCAGGACTGTTAATAATAATTACTTTTTTAAAAATATTTATTCTTGTAAACACACTTTGTCAAGTCTTATTAACTAAGACATTGCTCTGATGGTTAAACCGAGATCTTGTCGAACAGATTATATATTAATTTCTTTGTTTTCATAATTTTAGCTAATGATGGTCTGTCAATGCGTATGTTGTCACTAATATCTTCTCACCATCTTTAAATTGTTTACACTACTCAAACAGTTGTGTCTTGGTAAACAATCATCACCGTACACTTGTTGTAACATTTAAAATGTTAACACTTGCACATTTTAAGAGTTAGAAAATTAAATTTGACGTTTATTTGCTGTTCTTTCTGGTTACTGGACATTTTAACCTACACAGGCGCAAAATATTAATGCCTCATAACTAGCACTGCAGGCGGAAAGGAATGAGTGTGGGAGTGAGAAAAAAACTCGCTCGCACAGTGAGCGGAGAGGATTTCAGCCGTATGATGATATTCAGCCTTGTTCATTCATTTTTGTGGCTACAACAGTAATAATCCGGTTTTTTGTTGTACTTATTGTAGGCTGCTAGTGATTAGCAGGCATGGCTGCATGTTCAGTAAATGTATTTCAATGTTTACTAGTTAATTTAAAAAAGTTGATAAATAATTTGAATATTGTTGGCTGCTAGTGATTAGCAGACAAGGGAGCATGTTCAGTAAATGTATTTTATTGTGTACTAGTTAATTGAGAAAAGTGGATAAATAATGTGAATATTGTTGGCTGCTAGTGATTAGCAGACAAGGGAGCGTGTTCAGTAAATGCAATTCAATGTGTGTTACTAATTGATTGAAAAAAAGTGGAATAAATTATGTGAATATTGTTGGTTGCTAGTGATTAGCAGACAAGGGAGCAGTGTTCAGTAAATGCAATTCAATGTGTACTAATTGATTGAAAAAAGTGGATAAATTATGTGAATATTGTTGGCTGCTAGTGATTAGCGGACAAGGGTGCGTGTTAAGTAAATGCAATTCAATGTGTAGTAATTGATTGAAAAAAGTGGATAAAATAATGTGAATATTGTTGGCTGCTAGTGATTAGCAGACAAGGGGAGCGTGTTCAGTAAATGCATTTACAATGTGTGCTAGTTGATTGAAAAAAGTGGATTAATAATGTGAATTGTTGTTAGGCTGCTAGTGATTATCAGACAAGAGAGGCGTGTTCAGTAAATGTATTTCAATGTGTGCTAGTTTGATTGAAAAAAGTGGATTAATAATGTGAATATTGTTAGCTGCTAGTGATTAGCAGACAAGAGAGCATGTTCAGTAAGTGTATTTCAATGTGTGTGCTAGTTGATTGAAAAAAAAGTGGATTAATAATGTTAATATTGTTTAGCTGCTAGTGATTAGCAAGAACAAGAGAGCGTGTTCAGTAAATGTTTTCCAATGTGTACTAATTGATTGAAAAAAGTGGAATAAATAATGTGAATATTGTTGGCTGCTAGTGATTAGCAGAACAAGGGAGCGTGTTCAGTAAATGTTTTTCAATGTGTACTAGTTGATTGAAAAAAGTGGATTAATAATGTGAATATTGCTTACCTGCTAGTGATTAGCAGACAAGGGAGGGTGTTCAGTAAATGTATTAAAAATGTGTACTAGTTGATTGAAAAAAGTGGATTAATAATGTGAATATTGTTAGCTGCTAGTGATTAGCAGACAAGAGAGCGTGTTCAGTAAATGTATTTTCAATGTGTGCTAGTTGATTGAAAAAAAGTGTGGATTAATAATGTGAATATTGTTAGCTGCTAGTGATTAGCAGACAAGAGAGCATGTTCAGTAAATGTATTTCAATGTGTGCTAATTGATTGAAAAAAGTGGATTAATAATGTGAATATATTGTTAGCTACTAGTGATTAGCAGACAAGAGAGCGGTGTTCAATAAATGTATTTCAATGTGTGCTAGTTGATTGAAAAAAAGTGGATTAATAATGTGAAATATTGTTAGCTGCTAGTGATTAGCAGACAAGAGAAGCATGTTCAGTAAATGTATTTCAATGTGTTGCTAGTTGATTGAAAAAAGTGGATTAATAATGTGAATATTGTTAGCTACTAGTGATTAGAGCAGACAAGAGAGCGTGTTCAGTAAAAAGGTATTTCATGTGTGCTAGTTGATTGAAAAAAAAGTGGATTAATAATGTGAATATTGTTAGCTGCTAGTGATTAGCAGACAAGAGAGCATGTTCAGTAAATGTATTTCAATGTGTGTGCTTGTTGATTTGAAAAAAGTGGATTAATAATGTGAATATTGTTAGCTGTCTAGTGATTAGCAGACAAGAGAGAGCATGTTCAGTAAATGTATTTCAATGTGTGCTAGTTGATTGAAAAAAGTGGATAAATAATGTGAATATTGTTGGCTACTAGTGATTAGCAGACATGGGAGCGTATTCAGTAAATGTATTTCAATGTGTACTAATTGATTGAAAAAAGTGGATTAATAATGTGAATATTTGTTAGCTGCTAGTGATTAGCAGACAAGAGAGCATGTTCAGTAAATGTATTTCAATGTGTGCTAGTTGATTGAAAAAAGTGGATTAATAATGTGAATATTTTTAGCTGCTAGTGATTAGCAGACAAGAGAGCATGTTCAGTAAATGTATTTCACTGTGTGTTAGTTGATTAAAAAAAGTAGATTAAGGGGAGGCATGTACCTTTTTGGCACCAAAATATTCGATTTTTTTGAAACATATCATAAAAAATTACTATGTTTTATGCCCTTTTCAAAAATATATAACACTCTATATCTGAGAGGTTTAGAAATATGTGTAAAATGTGTTTTAAGAAAATGTAATGCACGCTTTTTTCAGCTGACAACATGGCGCGCTATGGATTGTTAGTGTCAGAATGTATTATATACATATTACTTGCTCCAATTGTATGATTATTAAGTTTTTCCCCTTTAGGTTGGGAGCACTGCTTGCTTTAGATGCATTTGAAGGATGATAAGTCATCTGTAACTTACCTAACCTACACTATTGATATTATTGTTATTGTTTATGTTTACTAACAGTGTTTGTCAGTGTAATTCTATTTTGTGTGGTGCCAGTGATCAAAAACTTTGGACTCTTAGTGTGTATTTATTTTAACCCTTTCAGTCCCACTGTCCATGTACATGGACATCAACTTTAGGATTTTTTTTAAATTTTGTTAAACTTACTTTTTATGCTGTTAAATCCCACTGTCCATGCTCATGGACTTGTTCTTTGCCAAAAAAAAAAAAACACCTATAAAACTAGTTTTGTTGTCTTTGGAGTTCATTAGTAATGTTATTTTGGTTTGACGTCAAGGGACAGCTGATGTTGTTGTTGTTGACATAACCTCAATAAATTTGGAAGTAAAAACAGCTGAGTAAATTTTTTTCATATAAAAATACATATTTCTTGAAAGAAAAACATACACGTAATGTTTTGATGTGAAATACGTGTATTTATCTTTATTATAGTGGTTTCAGGAATTTTCCAATAATATGGGTGTCCATTTACGTGGACACTGGGTTTTGCTTCAAGTCGGCAGGGGCATTTAAAAATTAAATGTCTTCGATATAGAAGGCCTTGGAATAGTGGATTTGTGATTTTTTGGTTACTGTAAGGGCGAAACTTCCAGTGTAAGTGTACAGTTTTAGGTTATGAACAATTGGACTGTAGTAAATATGGACAGAAATAATAAAAAGTTACGTTCATCAGACATTTTAGATTTAATTGAAAATGGAAATTTATCTGAGCTTGATGATTTGAGTGAAAATGAGAATGAAGATGAAGCAGAAACTATCCCTCGCATTAGACCACCAGAAGATAATGAAGACGATGATATTGCAGACATTTACCTCCTGAATGATGAGATAAGTGATTTATTTTCTGAATGTAGCCGTAAGTAACGAGATAACTTTGGAGAGCACATCTCGTAATTCTAGTATTAGGCCTATTGACGGTAATCATATGCCTAGTACATCAAGGGAGGTACTAATAACACTCTAGGCCTAGGCTTACCCAATCAAAATTCAGATAGGCCTATCGTATTACCAACAGTGGGTACACCACAACAAACAACCAGACCTGATCCTTTAGAGGATTTTATTCTAACAGAAAAAGATAATATTTGTTGGGTGAGGAAAACCTTTTTCCTAAAACCAATTTTTGAGGTTATTTCTGTTTCAAATGATGAACAACAAGCTATAGGCCTAGATGTAGGTGAACCCTATATCGTACTTTGAAATGTATATTACATCTGACATTCATATTTGAAAACATAAAAGAAATGACAAATAGGTACGCTGTTCAAAAAGGCCATACATTTACAAACCTAACGGTAAATGAAAACATAGTATTTTTTCTTGGTCTTCAGATTGCAAATCGGGACGATAGGATTTCCTCGCCTAGTATGTGATTGGGAAAGAAAGCTACAGAATTCCAAATTGTTTAGTAGTATGAGTAGGAATAGATTTTTTTCTATCCGAAACAAATCTTCATTTAATAGGATAATTTAGAATATATACCCGAAGATAACACAGATAAGTGTGGAAAGTAAGACCAATATATGAAGCTGTGAAAAAGAGATGTCAGCAACTTCATGTAGATTAAATGTGTCGCTGTAGATGAACAGATAGTACCATTCACTGGAAATCTCAGCATGAAACAATACATAAAAGGGATAGCCAAACCTGTATGGGATAAAAAATTTATTTGCCTATGTGGTCAATCTGGCAACTTCTTTACGATTTCATATTATATCAAGGTTCCAACCACAGAATTTAATTGACCACAACTGTTGGAAACGATTTGGGCAGTTACCCTCTGTCGTTTTGCATATCTTGCCATAAACAACTCTTCTAACAGAGCCACACTGTCTATTTTTTGATAATTTTTTTGCATCCTATAATTTATTTGAAATATTACGGGATCTAAACATTCAAGCAGCTGGTAAGTGTAATATCCAGTTGCCTAGGTTTGGTCTTTGTGTCAACAAAAAGAAAAAATCTGACACACGACTACACACCACTTAGACCCTTAGAAGAGATGAAGGCAACAGGACGGGGTACATGTGATGAAATATGTAGTGCTGACAATAAAGTCGCACTAATTAGTTGGTTTGACAACAAACTTGTCAATCATGGCATCTAATTTTATTGCCTCAGGAACTCCAGTTACTGTTAGAAGATGGGATTATAAAAAGGAAAAAGAGTATGTTGAAGTAGAAAATGCCTGAAATAACTAAACTATATAATGAAAACATGGGAGGTGTGGACAAGTTGGACCAGCTGCTTAGCTACTATCGGGACATTTCATAAAATCAAAAAAATGGACACTGAGAATGATTACTCATGCTATTGATTTAGCAATAGTTAATTCATGGTTTGAATACAAAATTGATTGTAAAATGAATAAAATTGAAAAAAGAAATATTATGGACTTACTAAAATTCCGTACTAGTTATAAGTGAACCACCTTATAAATGTTGGACAAACAGCAACCATAAGGAAGAAAAAGGGGAAGGCCTGCATCCACAGAAGACCTCCCTTCACATTCTACTTCAAAAGGAAAGGACCAGGGAAGAAGTCCAACCCCCCAAAGCCATGCGTCGAGATACGGTAGACCATCTGCCAGAAGTTGACTCGAAAAAAGAGGCTACACGTTGTAAGAACCAGAATTGCAAAGGAAAAACCCATGTCTTTTGCACAAAGTGCCAAGTACATTTATGCCTTTTGTCATACAGAAATTGTTTTATTATGTATCACACATAAAGTATGTCAAATTATGATTTTTTATCATCTAATTTCGATGTTTTTTTGCAATTTTGTTTAATTATTTGAAATGTAAGGGTATAATAATAATAATAAAAAATATGTTATACTTCTTGTAGAATTGTTTTGTGTTATTTCAAGCCTCCCATTTAGTCATTTTTTTAAAAAAGGAGACCTATCAATGTGACCACTTAAAATTTAAATGGCCCCCTTTCTCACTTTCATATAGTCCCACTGTCCATGTAGATGGAACATACCCAAAAAATCAATAAAAAAAAATTAAACTAAAAATTACATATGTGTGTTCAACAAAACACCCCAAAGAACAGGTTTTTAATGAAAAAGAATTTTTTTGGAACAAAAAAAAATAATTTCGGGAGCGAAGAAGGGTTAAAAATAAGTGATATTATTGTGTATTAGCCATGCCTAGAGTGAAAAGGTTCAATAAACAGTCTTACAAAGGTAACCAATTTCGTAAAAAATTCAAGTGAACTAGGACTAAGTGCTTCTCCAGGTTACAAGTGAATCTAATAGGCCTAGGCCTAAACAATCATCTAGTTCTAAGAAGATTAATGATTCAAAGTTGCCTAAATTTAGGGATTATGACATAAACAATGTAAATATTATAATAGATTTACAACAGATTTTCTGGCCTAATAAAATCTTTCACTGCATGTAAATATTGTTAGTAGTTCCGACTTGCATTGACATAAGCCTAGATGAAGACTTCAAGTGTGGAATAGTACATCGTGTAAATATTTGTTGCAATGTATGTAAACATACTGACTCAGTAATAAGCTCCAAATGTGTTAGAAATATGTATGAGTTGAATCTAAGATATGTTTATGCTCTACGTTTCAATCGGCAAAGGCCTAGATTCTGGTAGGGTATTTGTCTGCTGTGATGAATATCGCTCCACCAAACAGCCGAATTGAAAAATATAATAAAAAACTGCTTACTGCTGTAACAGAGGTAAGTGAATGTTCACTTAGACGGGCAGCTGATGAAGTTCGTAGCCTAAATGATGATTGTCGTGATATAGCAGCCGCTTTTTGACGGTACCTGGCAGAAGCCGAGGCTTCACCTCTGTGAACGGCGTAATGACAGCAACATCCTTCGATACAGGAAAGGTTATGGACTTTGAGTGTTTCAGCAAATATTTGTAATAAATGTGTCAGAAAAACCTCTAAGCCATGACAAAAACCCTATTGAAACAGCACAAAAATATTCTGTGGTACTTGTTTGGCAAATTTTTCAGGGTACAAGTGGTTGCAAGCTCCGTTGGAATGGAGGTGGCGGGAGCTCTGACTCTTTGTTCGCCGCCGCTCTGAGGCTAAACTCAATTGTGCGATACACAAAATACCTTGGAGATGGGGACTCTAAGGGGTTTACTCATGTTGTGGCAAACAATCCCTATGGTGATGATGTTTTGTTAGAAAAACTTGAAATGTGTAGGCCATATTCAGAAGCGACTAGGAACAAGACTGCGGCGATTGAAGAGGGAATAAAAAAGGAATCAAATTGAAGGATGGTAAAGGACTTGGAGGACAAGGTAGTGTTGACTGATTGTAGAGATAGATCACTTACAACGTTTTTATGGGATGGCAATAAGGAATAATTTGGAAGATGTTGAAAAAATGAAGAGAGCAATATGGGCTACGTTTCTATCACAAATTATCGACTGATCGCAAAACCTCAAGCAACGAACTATGCCCGCCTGGGATTGAGTCTTGGTGCAAAATACAGACAAAGCTCAGGCAAATAATAAGCTAGATGATTTCAAACATACAAACTCATTGCCTGAATCTATTATGGAAGAAATAAAACCAATCTATAAGAATTTATCAGCCCCAGCCCTACTAAAGAGGTGTCTGCACGGTAAAACACAGAACCCTAATGAAAGCATCAATAGCGTAATTTGGAATAGGCTACCCAAGACCACATTTGTTGGCATTCAGACATTAAAATTAGGGGTTTGTGATGCAGTTCTTAGTTTTAATAGAAGGAGCAATGGCCAAAGTGAATGTTTTGGAACGATTATGCATCTAACCAGGACGCTTTATCGGTTGAAGGCCTTCAATAACAAAATTCGATTCCCAATAAGGGTTAACAAAAAAAAGACTGACAAAGAAGTCCCAAGAAGAAAATAAAATAAAGAAAGAGGAATAAAAAGAGAGAGAGATAGGGAAAATAAAAGAGATAAAAAATGAAGAAGATGATTACTGTCCAGGTGGATTCATTAAAGTGAAAATATGTGTTTATGAAGTGTAACTCTAAAAAAACTAAATTAAGGGGCCTGTTTTTAACCTGATAAGTACCGTTTTGTGGATCATTTCGGAAACAACGTTGTGAAACACCAACTATTAATTAGACTTACAAGACTCAACAAACAAAACAAACACAAAACAAACCTCAAATTTTACACACTTATTGTCAGCGGCTGTAAGTAATAGAGGAACTAGTATGCGTGAGTATAGATTCATGCTTTTTTATCTAATATATATTATGTTTTTTATACTAATTTTAAAGAAAAATATTGTATTTACGATAATTAAACAACAAAATTTGTTTTTTTGTTTAAAACCATTGCTACCACCGATAATTTTTTATTGTTTATTGAGAATAATTAAAACAAAAAGGCATGAAAATTTAATATAAAGCTGTTTTAATGTAGAACTCAAAACCATAAAAGTTTAAATGTCAATATGTACTAATAGTTTTAAGGTAGATAATATGGTAACCGGAAAAAAAAAAACCCATGTTTTGCCAGATTGTACTCCTCCCAATTTAAAGTAACATGGGACCCCGAAAAAAAATGGATACATGGCTCCCCTTAATTAATGTGAATAAATTAATTTGAAATATTGGTTTGGCTCGCTTAGTGATTAGCAAGACAAGGGAGCGTGTTCAAGTCAAATGTGTACTTTAAAATGTGTTACTAGTTGGATTTGGATAAAAAGGTTGGAATATAATAATGTAAATGATTTGTTGGCTGCTAGTGTATATTAGCAGACTCAAGGGAGCGTCGTGTTCTCAGTAAATGTAATTAAAATGGTGTTACTAGTTGATTGGCATAATAAAGTGGATTAATAGATGTGAAATATTGTTGGCTGACCTAGTGATTAGCAGACAAGGAGGAGCAGTTGTTCACGTAAATGTATTAAAATGTGTACTAGTTTTTGATTAAAAAAAGTGGACTTAATAATGGCGCAATACTGGAGATGGCTGCTTAAGTGGATATAGACATGACAAGAGAGCATGTTTAGTAAATAGTATTTGCAATATGTATTTTCCTATTTGATTGAAAATAAAAAACGTTTGTTAAAATATATAACGAACAATTGATAATAGTGTACAATAATAAGTTTAGGACTGCTAGTGAGATTAGCAGGCAAGTGCAAAACATGTTTCAAGTTAGAATTGGTTTTAAATGTAGTACAAGTTGACTTGATAAAAAAGGTGGCTAAATGAATCTGAAGGTGGTAAGATATGGATATTGTAGACTGCT
>NW_025785180.1:0-18979 GCF_021130785.1 Homalodisca vitripennis | reverse complement strand
TGTATAACAAAATTTTAAACATTAGGTTAAATGAGAAGAACCAGATTCCCCCTTCAAAACAAACTTCATATAAACTTAATTGTGTTTCAGAAAAGAATTGTCCCAGTATAAGACTTACTTTCTGATTGGTGGTTAAGGAGTTGATTTTACTACAATCTTTATACACTCTGCGACCCTCCACTTTGCCCACCTTTTTATTAGTTCAAAAGTACTATAAAATAACCATTTTTAGAACCCAATATTTCAAAGATTTTTCCAGGGGAATGCCCCCGGCCCCCCCTACTGTGGGGTGTTTCCACACCCCCGCCCACTCCGACCACAGTGTATCAGAGACCGACCCAGAGAAGTATGTTCTGGGTGGCGGCCACTGGAAGCCGATAGAATGGTTAACAAAATGTATTAACCTATCAGCTGGAACCCAAATATCATGATGTAAAAATTGTCATTAAAATTGTAATGGTCCCCTGTTTTGGCGAATTATGTTTATTCTATGATTTTCTTGCTGCCCGGCATGGTTACTCCATAAGACTGATGTAAAATTATTACCAATTAAACATAGCCCCCCCTTTCGATAACTTCAGTGTGATATGCATAATTAATTATCATACTTGATATTCCTCTAAATACAAAATAATCTTAATGCAAAATTTTCAAATTTGATAGGCCAATTCGTTTCTTTAGATACCCTGGGGACAAGACAGACATGAAGTTATCCCTGCCCCTGGAATGATAAGGCTTTGCTAATGCTAAGCCGATTAAGGTTATTTATAACAACTTGTGATTGGTAGATATTAATATTCAGACATCCAAGACGATATAAATATATTTATTTGATTTAGTAAGGCTTCCCGAGTGAATTGTTCAGTAAAATGTATTCATTACCAGATTTTTAACTATTAACTATTACATCGTTGGTTTTGTACCTTTTAATAAAAATCACTAGATTCTAAATAAAAAATAAATTTATTTATTTTAAGCATCGGAAAATTAAAAGGGTCATGTTTCAATGTTTCATCACTCATATTTCATCATCACTCTATTTTCCACAAAGAATTGACAAACCGTTTAGTAATATTAAAAAGGTCCTTTGGTAGAGTAAAATAACAATATCAGTCAAAGGTATCAAACATAAAAATCAGAGCTCTCTCTGAAATAAAATACAGTAAACTAAAGTTTATCAAATAACAGAGAAATCAAATACCGACTTGGAAAATAACTAAAAATAAAAATGTTTCGACTTCTAACCTAAGTTCACCTCAAAATTCAAAATAAAAAATCAAACCTTGTTCTTTTTTCCACTAGTTTGTACCTTAACTTTCAAAGTCTTCTGCAATTCATATACAACTCTCGTCAAATAATTATTAAATAAAGATTGAGCGTATAATTTCCCAATTTTCATTATTTACAATAAAAACAGTTGCAAATAAAAATATTGCGATAAATTACTAAATTTCCGAAAATTCAATCAGAAGTTTATTAACAAAGTTCAATTTTAAAAGTTCAACTTTTCTTGGCAAGTATTGAACGCAAATAGTAACTAGTGAGTTGAATTTTTATTGTGCTCTAATTGATTTCATCAAGATCGATCAGTTTATGTGCAGATTGCTTCTGTAGTTTCTATAAATATTTAATTTTTTTCCATAAAAAGCACAGACAAAATTAATTTAATATGCCATGATCTAGTAAGACTATGTTCAATATAACGTACAATAAATTTGTGTGGCTTACCTCAAAATCCCCTCGCGAAGATAAAATATTTAGAAAATACGGCGAAGCTGAGTCCATCAACGTAAAATCATGATAATATACCAAAAGAAAGGCCGAAAATTATGTGCTGGCAAGTATTTTAATAGATTGCCCTTTCCACCGCCCCAATTTCTGATGGACACTCTCGCGGAACGTTCTCCTCATTGGACCCACCGTATCCAAGCGTTGAGAACAATAGCCCTCGTCAAGATGCTGACGTAACTGCAGATACACAAGACAAGTTCTGATCAATTCAAGGCAGTGAACACAGGCCCGTTTTACACCCTGCCAGCGCACGCCTAGGCACAACGAAGAGTTGCGCCCCTTTTTATACCCCTGCCAGCTGACTGCACACGCCCCCCTCCACCAGCCCTACCATAACGCCTATAAACCGTAAATTTAGATTTAGTCTGAAATGCTAGTTTTGGTTCGGGAGGGACTTTTAGACTTAGTGTCCCTTAACTCTCCTTTACAAATTACCCTGATTCTTTTCGAGAGCCTTCCCATTATCTGCCACCTATGGACCCACCGTGTTCTCTGGACTGGCAACTGGTAGCCGTGAGGTATCTTCTGGCCTCCGTGTAGGAATTCGTGTAACGATACCTCAAGGACCACCCACCCTCCCTTCTTTACATTTGAAGTATTTGTATAATTTACAGTATTCGTTTAATCACATTTTCTTTGGATTATTTTTGGTTTGTTGGCTGTTACAAGCTATACTGACTAAAGATTCATACAATAGTTTTTTTTTCTGTTTTTCCGTGTTGCTAGGTCGTTAATAATGTATTTGTAGTCTAATTTTAAAGTAATGTCATTTTGGGTGCACAGCAAAAATAAGCCTTCTGTTAATAGTTTAGCTTCACAAGCCACCTCTTTGGAATTTTGTATCCTCTAGATTTTATAAGATCTTAAATAGGCATCTCTTCTGTTGTTGAGCTGTGAAGCTATGTTGTCAACAATGGCATTAAACACCCTAGTGCAAAATCTTTCTCGAGGAGATGTTTCTTCCATGCTTCTGTCGTTCTTCTAATCGGCAATAACTTTCTTTTTCTTGCTTTGTCGTAAACAGCTTCTTCTTTTTCTGCCATTTTGAATGGTTTGGACTCGAAATCATCAAATAAATCTCTCTTTTTACTCAACAACGAGGATAGTGTTTCAATTTTTTGTAGCACCAAATAGGTCTAAATCTTGATTTTGAAGTCTTACTTGTTTTATAAACTCTCTCGAGAATTTCGTCCCAGATCACAGTTAATTACGTGGGTTTATACATTTTTTTTTAAGGTTTAAAGTGTTTTTATAAACCAGCGGCTGTGCATTGTGTTTTTGGTGTCTGAGTATCGTCTTTATTTAGCTCTTCAAAAGCATTGTTTAATTCATGTTGACTACTTTTAAAGCTCGAAGGGCGTTTGCCTTAGCAGACCATCTTGTGTCACTCAGGGGTTTTACCATTAGCTTTCTCTGATCTTCCTTTGATTTTACCTTCGTTGCTCTTTTCAATATGACTTTTTAGGATGTTCCACTTGTAAGTGGAGGCCGAGAAAAAAGCATACAGCCCTTGTACATGTGTTATCTGGACACGCCTTCTCGGCAGCAAAACACCCAGCAAGGTTTAGTGAGTGAGCTGCACATGGTACATAGTCAGAAAGATCATTTTTGCTGTTTATCCTTGCCTGAAGACTGAGTATATGCCCGACATGTTTGATGCATTGTCGTAAACTATGTCCACGACAGTTATCGACATCACAGCTCAAGATTCTTCTGTAAACTGAGGGTTGCTTCTTCCAAACTTCCAGATTTGTGGCATACACTTGGTAAGAGTTGTATCAAGCGTTCGTTGGCGCGAGCAATTGGGCAATTAATCATACCAAAGTACTACAGCCAATTGGTCTGTGTGCGACACGTCAGGTGTAGAGTCTATGATTAAAGAGAGATAGCGAGCCTGCTTAATTTCATTTAAGATTTGTTTCAGTACTTTATTGCTCATTATCTCAGTAAATTCACTGCAAATGTCAGACGAAATGTATGATACACTATCTTTGCCTTTATTACCATGTGTTTGGGCGAGAAATGGATCAAATTCACTTATCAGCTTAAGAAATCCTAGAAAAAGTCCGTTTGATGATGATGCATGCAGATACAACCACAGCAATTTTTTTCCATTGTTTGCGCCCCCCGCAATAAAATTACAATTGCCTAGCACCCTAGGCACGTGGCCTACCGTGCCTATTTGGTAAAACTGGCCTGGCAGTGAACCACCTTCCTAATAATGTAAAGTTATCAGCACTAACTTGCCAAAGGGTTACATATATTTAAGTATTTTATCCTAACTTTTCACGAATATAATTAAAATTAAATCCCAATATATCTTTCCCAAAAATGTTCATTTTAGTTTAAATTTTCAATTTAAAAAAATTCAACCAATGTAGCTTTTAAAAACGCTACAGTATTAGAGAACAGATATTATCAACAAAACCCTTTTATTAGAAACGCGATGTATCCAATATCTGTTTTTTATGTATCAGATTTTTATGTTTTTGGAGTAAAACATAAAAAATTTGCCAAAAGATGATTTACATTAGTACATATATTGTTTAAAATGATCCCTGATTTTCATTTTGAATCATCATAAACTTGCCCAATATAATATTTTTAGCCCAGTCAAGCAATGTTTCTGGAAGTCAAGTCTGAACTGAAAGACTATGGTACACTGTTAGGGTTAGGTACATAGTATATAACCACACTTAACATGGTCAAGCCCAGCTCTATTCTGGGGTATAGCACCTGCAATCCTACACTTACTGTTTTAGCCTATTTTATTCATTTATCATTACAGTTACTTTTTATTAAAATAAATATTTTTTTTATATAAAAAGTACTCTTGACACAACCTGGTATCATCGGTTAGCAACAGATTAGGCACATGTCACAATGACTTGTGTCACCAAACCACCTCCATTTAAACTCTTAAGATAATAGCATATGTAATAATAATAATATAAGTAATAAATCTTTTAGAATCATTTTACACCAAATCATTGACAAAGTCCATATGAACTTTTTAGAGACAGATTGAAAATGTATATACATTATACAAAAGAGAAAATTAATAGTATATACTTTTATATTAATGTGACAAATTTTAAAATATTTTACCTACGTTATTATCAGAATTTTTAAATATAAAATTAAAATAATCTAAAAAGTTAAACTTTATTAAGTGAAAAGCTCTGTACAATCATAAATTGGGGTTTTAAGAAACAAGTTAAACAGTTTTAAGTTTATTATGAATTTGTTTAGATATTATATCATAACTATACTGTTTTTAATGCTTATCCTACAAAGTTCTATTGATTATTAACATTATTTATAGTATTATAACTATCCATATTACTTGTTAAAACTAAGAAATGTAATAATTTTTAATAAATATAATACTGAACCAAAAAATATAAAGATTAATAACAGTTTACAATTCAAATCTCAATCAAAAGTGATTAACAGTGGTCAAGAGGTTGTGCTTCAGATATTACCCTAATAGCTTATCCTTTTTGCAGAGTAAGGATATTGTTAATTTTTAGTTACAATTTTCCCCGTAATAATTACATCTTTCCTTCTTAATATTGGCTGAAAAAAGCATAATATGTCATGTGATCTTTCAGGCACATAATTCAATATATGTCTCAGTAAATATATTTCTCTTGACAGATCTATTGATTAGTATCTCTAATAAGAATAGACGAAGGCCCAGAACTGATCCTTGAGGTACTCCATAACTTGATTATAACTAGATTTCACCAGTTTCCATTAATAGTAGACTCTTTTTGTCTACAATTAGATAGGTAATCATTAAAATATTTAGTGGATTATCCAGTGACGTGATAATAATTTAGTTTTATATTTTAACAATAATTTGTCATGATCAACACAATCAAAAGCCTTGCTCAGGTCACAGAGAGTGGTCTGCTGAGAATAGAGAGACCTTACTCTCTAAAGCATTTAGGATCTGCTTAATTATGTATCAACTGCATCAATGCTATATTTACCTTTCCTGAAATGATTTTTGATAGTTGTTGTTTTCCAGATAAGCAACAAATTGGTCATGTATCATAATTTCAAAAATTTTTTATATAATAGGTATAATAGATATTTTACAACAACTTTAAGGGAGGTGTCCTCGATACGTTTATCGAAACTGGGCAAAACATGACATCTTCAACTCATCAGGGAAGAAACCTTCTCTCATAAATTAATCCATATCGTTAAAGGGTTCAGAAAAATATGAAATATTTGCTTAAACAAACTGGTAATCGTGTTAAAATATCTTTACTATCTGAGATTTAAGTCTTTTTGTGGCATTAAAGACTATCAATATTTGAAATTCTGTAAAAATATGTTTTCTCTTGCAATGTGGTAATGTGTAACCATACTCAGACTATTTACATAAGACATCTTAGTACTATATAAAAAATGGCATAGACGTGGTTACATAAAGGTATATGGACATAAAAGTTAAAAACCTCCTCTGGAGTTTCTAAGAACGTATTTAGGTCACATAGAGAATTGTATATTCATACTAATTATGACTTTAAGACTATTTATGACTGATAGCTGATAATTAAAAATTTAATTCAGATCAGAATCTGTGATACATAAGTCTATTATGAACCAAAAATGTTATCAATGAGAATATAGGTTCCTCATTTAATGAACTCTAGTGCAAAAGTCTGTCACACAATAGAAAATTCTTATAGCAAGCAAATTTCCTATAGTCACACGACCTTCACTGAGCCAATGATAAGAAGATAAACATATAATTAAAATTTTAATAATTTATGTTACAACCATGAATGCCAATCAATTCAAGATAATCCATATCATTTTTCAAACACTGTATATCCTAAATATAAAATATATTTTTTTAAGAACTTTACAACATTATGGATGACAAAGAATTCCTACCTTTGACACATTTTATATAGCTAATCAAGTGACAAAAACCGGCTTATTACAATTTGGCATACAATTTGGAACATTATTAATTGATCTATCGTTGGCTTTGTTTAATATTTCACAATGAAATGTTTTCTGAAAGAAGAGATTTAATCATTAATAAGAACACCAGACTAAATTTATTGCTACAAGTTGATAAGTTTCTAATAAGCCCCACACTGACATGATACCTTCACTTCCTCACTGGTTTTTATCTTTTGTGTTTAGGACAAGAGATTTATAAATTGCACCTAGTCTAAAGGGCCTTTGAGCAGCTTTCGGAATGACAGGATATTCTGGATGAGTATGGCGGTGTGGAGGGAGGTAGGAGACGCCTCTAATCCTATGAGGAGGAGTTTAGGCCATTAATCATGTCCCCCTCGGAAGAAAGAGAAGCCAGCTCTGAACCAGTCTCTCCAGTCCAAAGCAGGTAGGGGTTGGTATGCTCTTAGTCTAGGCTGGCAAGACCCTTTGACTCTTATGGAACTCCAGGGAACATCCAACAGTCATCCCCCACAGTAGACTATACCTATCGAACTACCCTTGCACTTCAGAATCTCAACATTTATGGTTAATGATATGCCGTTCCTGGACATCCATAAGTTATCAAAATTTAATTGACGCATTGGTTTTTGCTGTGCTCAGTGTGGATTCAATTGGTTGGTATAAACCAGACAGAAGTGAACTCTTCTGGGTTGATACTCATTGGTTACTCTGCCTTTATTAACCACTTCACTTTTTTTCTCTTGATTTGGATGTCTCTTGGTAGAACATGTCCTCTGGCACAGTTGGAGATGCTAAGATCAGTAGGTTGCTGCCTCTAGTGATCTATCCAGCTGAGGTTTATTGTGTGACTCCACTACATGCGTACTACACACAGCCATGTTATATTTGTTTTGCTGATCATTGTGCTGTCAAACCTTAAGTTCTATAACCGATTGTTTTTCAGGGGATGGTTGCCAATTAATAGTAACATAAATTAAATTTATTAGTAGTTTTTAATCTTTTTTTACAAACTCTTTGTACGACAATCCGAGTTCTGAGCTGTCTTGAAGAATGTTTATCAAAAGTAATAATAGTCATCAGTTGCCAAGTTAGTGTTTAGTTGAAACCTAACTATTTTATTTTGTAAAATAATTAATAGTAGTTCATGATGCACACAAAACCCATAGATGAACAGATTAACCACTGCATTTGATGTCTTTCTGAAATTATTGATCTAATCTTTAAAGGTAGGACCATAGTCCAATTTATCAGGTTTTAAGAAATATCTGGATTTGGTAACAAAATTCGTATACTGTAGAATCCTTAACAATTTCTGAAAAGTTTTCAGATTTTTCAAAGTGGTTTTCATATAACTGCCATTCCAGAGTTTATATTTCTACTGTCCTGTAAATTCTGCTGATATACAGTGAGCAAAAGTGACACTATCAATTTTATTACCAGGACTTTTGTATCAATTCCTTTATGTTTGCTTCAATACTGTTCACTCTATGATACGAAATATTTCCTTGTTGTTTAGTTTCAATGTTACAGCTGTATATAAAGTGCAAGGTGCTGAGCCGTATGTCCTCTCTTAACAAATTTAGTTCACTATGCCAGTCCATTCTTGGTTGGATATAGTAAATACAGGTGTAATATTGTAATACAATTGCTAATATACCCATCATTTTTTGTCAGACGAATTATAAAATGTCTTAACCAATTAAAAAGTACAAACAGTAATGCCTGTTGAGAGTCGTCCGTAACCTGAAGCTCACTCATCTATTCAAATAATAACAGCAAATCATTGTAACAAAATAGCAAGAATTATTATCAGATAATAGTAAAGAAATCGTGGTGATAAAAATTGGTGGTTAATTCAAAGTCGAGCATAATCACAGAAACCATCTGACTAAAAACTTAGCATGACAATCATCATGTTGTAAATATAAACATTTTAAATTATTTTAACGGGGGGGAATGATTTCTATAAGCCAATGTGTCAGATCTAAATTTTAACCTTAGAAATTTTATCCTCTAATTCTTATTTATAACATTTTGTCATCTAAACGTGAAACGGGACTATCACAAGAAATTTCTATATTTTTTTAAAAACTAGCTTTTTCTGCAACTTTACTATATTAGAGTCAGTAAACAGACCAGTCTTAGTACTGTTCAATCTAAATCTTTAAACTTTCTCATTAGCAATATATTTAATTAAATTTAACTTCCACAGAATTCAATTATTTGAATATCTGGATGTGTTTCAACTTTATTGAAAAGAGTATTGCAACTGATCTTTTTCCTCTTCACTGGTCAAACAATAGGTTTTTGAGCTATCCCTTTACTTGAATGTGAAATCTGGAGTATCTGAAATCAGATGCTGACGCAGACCTGCGTTATGTGTAAAAGAGTGGTTGCTCCACAGTGTTTTTTATCGTGTCAGTTAACATTCTAGTGCACTCAATTAAATGTCCACCTGATGAGACAATGATAACGTTCTTCTCCTAGATTGCCCTACATTACAACTATATTACACCGTAGTTTTAGGTGTCGTCTCTGACGTCCAACGACGCAGAGTTCGTTTCGAGCTTCTCCGTTCGTCGCCTCAGACTAATCTTGGATGCTACCTTTCAGATGAACATGACTCCAGATTTCAGAAGTGTCTACGAACAGAAACAGATTTCAGATACCTCACGTAGAAGATGGAAGGTTTGAAATTTAGTCGTAACTGTCAACATAACATTGACTAAAAATTTTGCTAAATCGTTCTTAGTTTTCCCTATATATTGTTTTGTTGGTATCTGATATTGTCATTGTGGATTGGCTACTAGCAAATAGGTAATTATTTTTTAGCTTTAACAATGCCAATAATTGAAGTACTTTCTCGGTCAGAAAGAATAGACAAGTTATGTTGTTTTAAACACATTTTTGGATTGCTCTTGGATTACATCTGAATCCTACAAAACACTGTATTTGCTATGCGAATTTTGCAGCACCTTCTTAAAACTTTATTGCTCTCTTGCTGAAGTACGGATGTCTTGGGATTACTCATTCTGAATCTACAAACACTGTATGCTTGGAATTTTTGCAGCACCTTCTTAAACCTTTAATGCTCTCCTTGCTGAAGTAACGGCTGTTATATTTGGTTCCCTGGGACATGTGTCATATACCTGAAACATATTATTTAACAGAGATTTTTCGTGGATTAGGCAACATAAAGTCCTAGATACCGTGTTTCGGTCTTAATAACTTGATTGCCTAGGGTATAAAACGGAGACTAGCTAAATTACTTTTGAAGTGTAAAAAGAATCTCAAAATTTTTATTTAGAATAATTTTAATACTTCAAACGATTATAGTAGCGATAAATTCAGTGAGGTAGTCGTGAGTAGTACATTGACAGGTGGCAAGTGCAAGTCTCTCCATGTAGACATGACACCCGATGTGAAATACTAGTGTCTCGACAGACCACACTAACGTCGTTGGTGGCTTTTTTTTGGGGCTTGGTGTCTGCCTCAATGTTTGGAACCGAAGAAGTGATAATGTGACGGTCGCTTTCTGGAAGGAGCCACTATATCACAAAGGGGCTTAGAAGGGATCGGGGGTTCACAATAAAGTGGTGTCACAGTAAAGCTTCTGTTGGGTGATAGTATTCCATAATTTAAAAACACGAAATGTTTTTTGAGCGCGTATTGAAACATGAAGGTCTCGAAAATGTCCTATGTTTAGCAGTTTAGCCGCCATTTTGTATTTTGTTATTTAATGTGAAAGTCTAAAAGAATATTGGAACTACTTAGGCTCCCACTCCCAGGTAAACCGTTTGAGTTCTATATTCTTATTCTATTAGCTTTAGCGCGATCCAAATCGGTCGTCGAATATTCTATTGTTATATAATACATTAATTGCCGACGACAGAATTAATTGATTCAGTATAAGTTTTCTGCTGGCACAAAGATAAAATTTGCATATTTAGGGAGGAGTATATTATCTAAGAGTTGGAATACTCTTGTAAGTCTTCAAAAGCATATGTTAAAAAGTGCGCAATTTGTACAGAAAATACTATAATGAATAACTCGATGTAACGTGAATAGAACGGATAATGTTAATTGTGTCTTGATAAATAAATGTAATATCTAAGGCAAGGCTTAAATAGAATAATTAACCTTGGTTACCTAGAACCTTTTTTTAATGTACCATCACCAGCTTTTGAAGGTTTAGCGTTGAAGCAAGCACGTCCAATTCAATCAGTCAAATTCGTTATTGTCTCCTTTTTTTCTTGTATGCTAAGAATGTGACGTTAAAACCACATTATGCATAAAAGAATCGCTCAGACAAATCAAATGTCAAAAAGGATTAGAACGTGATAGACATATTCATAATGTTTAATATAAGGTATATTGGAATAGCTTGTGGAAGTTTTTATTATAGTGTTTGGGATGATGATGTACTAAGATTGATTCTTTGGTGTTAATGGTACAATTAATAAGGTGGACCTAGACGATTTGTTATTCTGAAAACCAATTAAACTAATTGACATCATTCAGAGTGTGACCTAAGGTTGTCCCAACTAAAAGCCTAAAAATTTTGGTTGTTTTATTATTAGCCTAGGAACTTAGTATGTATGTAAATTTGTTAATACTTTGGATGTTAATACTTTTGGCATTGACACTGTATACCACTAGTGTCCTTCCCTACATGTAATATGAAGGGTTTTTCTCAATTTGTTAAACTCCGATCTGAAGTAGAATGTGATGGGGGAGTGAATTTTATATTTGTTGAAAAAATAATTACATTGCTTTCTATGTTTTATAATGTTCCAAGTGGCTAAGCTCTGTATTACTCCTATGACTTTAGTAAAGAAAGGGTTCACATATGCAAGCATTACTTTTGTTGGGGTATATTGAATTATTAAATACT
Source organism: Homalodisca vitripennis (assembly GCF_021130785.1). Classification (NCBI taxonomy): domain Eukaryota; kingdom Metazoa; phylum Arthropoda; class Insecta; order Hemiptera; family Cicadellidae; genus Homalodisca; species Homalodisca vitripennis. The sequence goes on along the minus strand of NW_025785180.1, from coordinate 7,344 downwards.
GCAGATTATACCATATCACGCATCATTGGTAAGATGTGAATTGGAACTTAGTATAAATTTCCAGAGTTTTATTACCTTCGCAAATTCACTTCGGAAAAGCCAATATCTTGTAATTGATTTTCAGGCTTCGATTGCCAATAATATTCACGTAAGTTACGCTTTCAAATAATATATGCTTAGAAACATATATTGAAATATTGGGACTTGTCTTGAAAAGGAGCAGAAAATATTTTTAAAACGAATTAAAGATACTGGCAAAGATATATAATACATTTAGTGTTGTGAAGGCTAGTCGAGAAGATTGAGTGTTATAAAAAATTCTGCCAGTTTTGCATTAGTATCAACTTAAATTGGTACATGTGGAGTAATGTTTCGAGATATGTGACTCTATTGTGAGTCGGACAATCGTTTGGAGGAAGGTGAGTATTTGACCGTTATAGCTGGTCCTGGATGGACGGGGCTGGTTGATGGTGTTCCGAGAGGTTACAATATATATCAATCACCCTATATCGCGTGTCGTTTGAAAAGCTTCATACAAATCAATTCTTCTAGAGTTCTGGTATCAAGACTGAGCAGGAACATCTTAATCCTGTGCTCTCTATCAATCTGCTGATTGCTGGTATCTTGTCCTCGGGGCAGCCAGTTTTGATAATATGGTAAGCCTCTTTGGCTCTGAAGTATTCAGCTACTGTTTTAAGGTGCTAACAGAACTTCATACTTCTCCAATGCTCCCAACGACCTTAATGTTGAGTTCTTGGATCATTCATGTTGAATTAGACATTATAGCGACCGTCAAAACACTACCACGTGATGTTTGCAACTGAAGTTTGCCAACGCACTGAAGTTTGCCAACGCAAGCTTGAAACCGCGGGGCCCCACTGTTGCATGTGACTGCGGTGTGTTTTTCAGAAACTGGTTTTTAGATCGTAAAAAACCGGTCGCGTGTCGTGTGCGCCTCCCCACTCCAATACGGCCTACCACACACGGGTCGACCCGTTTGCAACCAGAGTTTAGAACTAGTTTCAAACGCAACGAGTTTGCAACCAAAATAAAACCTGACTCCACACACGACGCGACTGGGTGTGGATCAGTTGGCGATCTCTGTGCGAACATGCGTATAGTGGTATAGTAATGTTTACATTCACATTTTTTACTTGATAAATTATCAATAATTGAATAGTTATTTGTCGGAGTGTAACTTTATCGATCATGTCAAGTACTAGTGAGGATGAGGAAGACATAATTGCATGTTTTCTACGTCGTAGACACGAAGAATGCGCAGAAAATATTGGTGTCACCCATACATAGAGAAAAATGTAAGGTGCAGACTATTCGTAGCAGCTGAACAATTAAAAGAGACAGACAGAAAGTTTATAGCTTTCTACAGAATGTCCAAAGAGTCATATGTGGAATTGGTGACGCTGGTTGCTCCATTTATACATAAGGTTTGACACAAATATGAGGGAATTTGTGACTGCTGAAGAAAGAATACTCATAACTCTAAGGTATGTATTTATTGTCAAAATACAAAATTAGATATCAAGTAATTATTCCAGATTTTGCACATAGAACTGGTTGGCGTCAATGTCCTGCGTAAATTGTGTGTAGTAATTACCAGCGGATGTTGGCGGCGCACTAATATTGCTGCCTGACTGGTGAGAGATTAGTGAAATGCTGGAATGTGGCGACGCTGGTGTGACATCTGATGTGCCTGATATTTCATCAATAAGAGTAAAAACTTTGCGTTTAAATTGTTTGATTTGTGAATCACTGAGTTCTTCCAACTCTGGTATCAAGCTAAGAAGGAACATTTTCAAAGCTTCTTTCTTGTTACTATCGTTTGCGGTAGTACTATTTTCAAGTCGTGCTGTTTTTGCCTTAAAATATGCAGCAAAACATTGATCTGCTTCGACGGCGGCTTTTTTCTTCTGCGTTAGGCGTTTTTTACCTTCATTCGGAATGGACGATGGCTGTGAGCTGGTATGAGGTTGTATTGGTATGATTGGGGATGACCGGGAAGTATTATCTTGTACTATTGACGGCGATTGCGGTGATTCAATTGAAGGATCATCTGGAATATCATCCAATATTTGTGATTCCAATAAAGTTTCGTCGGTATTTACGTCGCTACAGTTAGGAACCTCTGGTAAATTTCCTGTAGAAGGAGGAGCTGATGTTCTTACAAACGGCAAACAAAACTGCATGGCCTCTGCCAGGTAGTAGGCCTTCTTCTTAGCGCCAGATCCCGAAGGTGAAGGTTTGATTTTTCGCATGAATACTGTCCGGAGATTACGCCACTTGTCTTTGCATTCCGCAGCTGAAAAGAAAAAAGGGATAGCTAAACTTGAATCGGTTGGCCGATGTAAGTTGTAGTATAAAGTAGAAATGCACAATATTGTACGTGTGATAAGTACACTAAGTATTTATATATAATTTATGAAAACCCGTCAGTAATTATGCTTGTTACATTCAAGCGTTTGTTACAGGTATTTGGCTACAGGATGTTCATTTGTCGCTCTCTCTTTATATTTTGCAAGAGGCGAGAGTACAGTTGGAGTCATTATTAAAGAAACCACGAAAATCATTTGGAATGCATTGCAAGCAACTTACATGCCGGTACCAATAGGTGACCAATGGAAAGTAATTGCGTTTTGAGACATTGTGGAACTTACCAAATTGCCTTGGGGCGTTAGACGGAAAGCATATCCGCATTGAGAAATATCCAAATACTGGTTCAGAAAATTTTAACTATAAAAGTTTCAATTCAATAATCTTACTCGGATGCTGTGACGCTGATGGTGCTTTCACTATGATAGAACCAGGATATGCTGGACGAAATAGCGATGGAGGTGTTTACAAGGTCAGTGCCATGCGATACTGGCTCAACCATGGTGCTTTTCAAACTCCGCCACCCACCCCATTGCGATACGACGACATACAAAGACCATTCCCTTACTACTTCTTGGCAGATGAAGCGTTTCCACTAGCACGCAATGTAATGAGACCATACAATGGAAAATCACTCAATGATGTAAAAAGAATATTTAACTACAGATTAAGCCGAGGAAGAAAATCTATTGAATGCACGTTTGATATGGCTACTGAAAAGTTTGCAGTGTTAAATGGTCCCATAAGATGTCGCAATGCAGAAACAGTAATCGACATCGTAAAAGCCGCTTGTATCCTACACAATTACGTACGTAAAAGAGAAGGTATCGACTATACGCCGGCTACAGTGGAAATAGCTGAAGGACCATGCCCAAGACAGCATCCAATCACTGAACGCTCTTCGGCAGTTACTGTGAGACAATATTTGGCAAGTTACTTCATTTCTCCTCAAGCATCTCTGCCCTGGCAGTGGGAAAAAGCTATAGAATAAATCATTCTTCCAAGTGAAACATCATTGATTGCAAGATGTCGGTTTTGCAAGCCTATAAGGACTCAAGTAAACTGTCAAAACATACTTCAATAAAACTTTGTACATTAAATTATAACTATATTTTGTAACTGACTTATTATTAATTTCTTTTAATTTAAAATTATAATACAGAAGGGCCAAAATCCATGATATTTTAAATGGGTAAAATATTTTACATTACCGCCATTATGAAACGGTAAAAAATGTTTTATTTTCTCAAGACTGTATTATCAACCGCATGAATTTTAGTTTCTCACATATACTATAGTACAGACAAAGTATGGTGGTCATGAAAAAATTCTAATTTTAAACGGTTTAAACTGTCAAATTATCGATGATAACGATAGGTCTTGAGATATCAACACTAAACATTTTTGCTTATTTTGACTGAAAAACCATATCGTTTGGCTAGCACTACTTCACAACGGGACACCCTGCACATATCTGCTATCAATTACCTGTCATGTTCATTGCTACTCCAATCTCGTGCCAAGCCTTGTCAGTTATATCCTTTCTAGAATATCCTGGTAATTTGTAATTATACAACACTTCGTACTTTTCGACCTCTGCTACAAGTTTTAAATTCAACTCTTGATCACCCATCTTGCACTCACAAACACGTGAAACTATGCAACGCAACTGTTTGGTGACAAGAAAATACGGTCGCATGCGACCAGTCGGCAACTGATTTCAAACTGGTTGCAGTTTAGTCAGCCCGTGTGTTGATCCCCACTCCAGCACACGTCCAAGGTCAACAAACAGTTGCGTCTGCAACCGATTTGAAACTATAGTCGCAAACCGGTCGACCCGTGTGTGGTAGGCCTACATTGTCGAGGTCACCAATGTTGCGCGCTAAAGGCCCAGCGCACACAGAGCAACTGCTTTGCAACTACAGTTGCAAACCAGTTTGGCGCGCAACTTTTTGGTGACTTCGGTAATGTATTGGAGTGGGGAGACGCACACGGCGCGACCGGTTTTTGACGATCTCAAACCAGTCTGAAACCAGTCGCTTGCAACCGTGGGCCCGCGGTTGCAGTTGCCTTGCAGACTTCAGTCACACGTGATCACGGGGTGTTTTGTTGGTGTTTTGACGGCCGCATATTGTGAATTTCACTATGGGTGACCAAGAACTAAACATTAAGCTAGTTGGAGCAGTGGAGAAGCATGAAGCACTTTACAATTACAAACTCCCAGACTATGCACGGAAAGATGTGTCGGAGAAAGCATGGAAAGAAGTGGCCGCTGAAGTAAATATGACAGGTAAGAAAATGTTTTATTTTATATTTTTCAGCGAAATTGTTACTTATTAGATTCAATTTGAGTACAAATCGGTGTTAGGCACAATAATTTTTTGAACGAATGAATGTTTTACGTTCAATTTTACAGTAATCTTCATAAATTAAATTAGTAACCTAATAACATTACTAAAGTGATAATCATACCATCAGTTTATAAATAACCACGTTTTTCGTTAATTTGTTTGTATCCATCACAAATCTATTGTATAGTTTTTGTAATTTTAGCTTAAGTCAGGGTAGTTACACTGCTGCTTTCCACTGCCACGGTAAACTTGCAGAAAGGAAATGATTGGCCAGATAATTCCTCAGAGCAATTGCTGATGATCCATCGTTTACCACCAAGTCTTTTGTTTCAATACCGGTCGGACGTTGAGGTAGCTTTTCAGGTTGAGATATACCTTGAGGCCTGTACTCAGCTCCTTCCTGCTTTCGAACAAAGTTATGTAGGATGCAAGCTGATCTCACTATGCTATTTACTGTTCAAGAATCACGACATCGTATTGGCCCGTTTAAGACTGCAAACTTTTCTGCTGCCATTCCAAACACACATGCAATGGTTTTCCTTCCTCGGCTCAATCTGTAGTTAAATATCCGTTTAAGATTGTCCAGTGTTTTACCTGAAAAATGCCTCATAAGGTTCCGAGTCAGTGGGAAAGCTTCGTCTCCTACGAAGTAGTATGGGAACGGTATGTTTTTTTCATCATACCGCAATGGTGATGGAAAGAGGATATTATCATCATGCGTCATCCAGAATTTCATTGAGCTTGCTTTGAAAATGCCTCCATCACTGTTACGCCCAGCATAACCTGGCTCAATAATTGTAAAGAGCCCATCGGCATCACAACATGCCAAAAGTACAGTTGAGTGGAAGTTCTTGTAATTGAAGCTTCAGATCCAGTATGTGGAAACTTTTCAATTCTTATGTGCTTACCGTCCAGTGCTCCAATGCAATTTGGAAGGTTCCATAGCAGCTCAAAACGATCAGCAATGTGTTTCAACAAATCTTGAGTAGGAACAGGCATGTAAATATCCCTCAGTATGTTCCAGATAGCTTCTGAGGTTTCCTTGATAATTTTTCTAACTGTACTCTCACCTCTTGCAAAATATAAGGACACTGCCACAAATGTTTCACCAGTTCCCAAATACCTTCAACAATGTTTCTGCTGCGACCATAGCAGACCAAACGGTAGCGGAGTACTTTAGGGGAAAAAAGGCAAAGCTACTATCAAAACTTGAGGCCGATACCAATCAGAATATTGATCGACAGCAGGGGATCAAGATGTTCCTGCTCAGCTTGATTCCTGAATTAGAAGAATTAAGTGATTCGCAAATAAAACTTTTCAAGCGACAGGTGTTGAGAGTGATTGATGGTATAAGTCTCTCGGGACACCATCAGCAGCAGCCACGGTCTCATCAGGCCTCACCATCCTCACCTCACCGACGATGTCCGACTCAAGAGAGTCACAAATAGACTTGACTCACATATCTGATGTAAATATTCAAACTGCAGATTTTTATAACGCTTTTTCTCAAGGTCTTAATAGCTCAAACATGTAAATATAAGTACTCAATGGTAATTTCTTATGTATTTTTTCTTATGTGGATATTTTTATTCTTATGTAATTTTAAAATAACAATAAAGTTGACTTATTAAACTTACCTCAGAGTGATCATTAATCTTGAGGTTAAGTGGTAGAGAGGACTTTATAGTCCTAACTTCGCCTCTAATAAATTCATTTTTCATTTCATCATTAATCTTTCCTGTGCTGGAATACATTCCCTCATGTGTGTGTCCATCTTCTCCAAGGAAGGGTCAACCAGTCTTGTTAGTTCCAAAAACGAATCTTTTGTCATTCGGTAAAAAGATTTAAACTTCCTATCCGACTGAGACAACTCTCTAGCTGCTACAAATAGCCTAGAGTTCACATTATTTCTTAAATAAGGTTGGACCCAATGCTCTCTTTGTGTCCTTCGCCGCCTTCGATAAAGGTAGTAGTTAACGACATCCTCTTCGTCAGAGTCTGATGACATGGTAAGCACAAATGGTCAAGGAAATGCCAAAAAAAACACAGCGTAATAGGCCTACAAAATACTCCACTACTTGCACATTAGACGCAAGTGATTCACAACTGACCGTTGACGTGTGCGGACAGAAGTTTTGTTTTCAGTTGCAAACTAGTTGCAGACGCAAATGGTTGCCGACTCTAGTTGCAGACGCAACTGGTTGCCGACTCTAGTTGCAGAACAGTCGCTGTGTGTGCGCTGGGCCAAAGTGGTTTGCATCTGTAGTTGCAGAACAGTCGCTCCGTGCGCGCTGGGCCTAAATGTAAATAAATTGAACATAGTGTTACATTAATATTAACATATGACTGTGCTGTAATAAAAAGGTGTTTACATAGAACAGTTGATTATATTTAACAGACTCATTCAATTATCAACATTTGTTCGCTGTAATGCAACTTTAGAGACCACGATGGGATTTTTCACAACTGTGGAAATCAGTGGGGCGTGTAGCCCGCAGGTATTTTGGAAATAAGAATAAGCCTACATGTTAACCTGGAACTCTAAAAATGTCCAGTAGTTTTGACTTGATTGAGTAACACATACACAGAGATACCATTAGATTTC
>NW_025785179.1:0-19718 GCF_021130785.1 Homalodisca vitripennis | reverse complement strand
AAATTTTTTTAGAGATAGCAAAAATGTTGTCTGTTTTTTTTTTTATAAAAAAAATTAAACAATTATGGAGAGTAGTAGTTACCAATCATTAAGTTGAAGCGGATAGTTTTTTTCTTTGGAAGTCAAAAAAAATGCGCAATTTTTTGAAGTTTTGCATTAAAGCCGGGGTTATTGAAGCAATGGGGCGTAACTGAAAAGATTGTTAATTTTATCTTTGAGAAAGGGTTTTGGATTAAAAAAAAATAATTTATTTTAATAAAAAACCTTTTCCCAAAAAAAAAAATATTTTTTTTGAGGAAAAACATTTTATCCGTTTTTAAAGAAAAAAATTCTTTTACCATTAGGAAAATGTGTACGGTACGTAACTTAACTCGGAAGTGATTTTGTAGTTTATTGGATTTTTTTATTTTTCACCTGACGGATTTAGAGTGAAAAATTTGGTCTAGTGTTTTTTTTATGATTATATTTTTTTTATTCTGCGATTAGAGTGGTGAAACAAAATTCCTGTTCAAAAAGTAGTAAATAAAAGAAGACACAAAAAATTTTCTTAACCACATTAAATTTTTCTTTCTGTTCCCGAATGATATGATTCAGGTAAACCGAGACGTAAAAATAATAAATGAAGAAAAAAAACTTCAAAATTCGAATTAAAAAATCAAGGAAAATATTTAATTTTGATAATTTGAAAAAAAAATTTTCATTAAATTAGTGTTTAGTTTTTTGTTTTTGCAGTAAAAATTTTTATTAAAGTTGTTTTAAAATTTTATTGTTACAAAGGGATTCTATCCTCAAAAGATGGTATAATTTTTTTTTTGATGTAATTCAATATATCTAGAAAAAACTGAGTATAGAATGAATTTGGCAAAAAAATTTTAATTTTATAAAAAGTAAAACCCCAAGATTTCCCTAATGAAGATTATTATGGAATATGGCTGTCATGGTAAAATATGATCTATTAGTTAAAAGATTTTATGGACACTTTGTGATGGTTTAAAACTTAACGGAAAATTTCACAATATATTTTTTTTTTTTTAATACAAATTTTTCTTGGTTTTAAAAAAAGTATTTTAAATTTTTTTTTAATATTAAAAATCTTTTAAAAAAATTTAATTTTTGTATATACTTCTAAAAAATAGTTGTGATTTACACACAGAAAATTGCCAAAAATCTATAAAAGTTATTATTCCAAAAATGAAATTATTTCAGACAAGAGGGTTTCCTTTTTAAGAATATTGTGAATTTTTGAAATTGCATTGTAGAAAAGGGACTCAAAGTTTTTCAACCCAAGGCACTGTAAAAAGAAGGTAAATCCCCGTTTAAATCTAAATTTTAAAACCCATGTGTAACTTTGTAAAATATGTAAAATTTAATGCACCGTGTTTTTTTAAGCAGACGAAAACATATAATAATTAGATTGCAAAAACCCTTTTACTGTGGGGGTGGGAAAAATTTATTTCTTTGTTTTTGCTGTTTTTTTGTATGTCTTCGAGACTTAAAAAGGAAACGGGCTATGATTTAAATTGCAGGAGATTGTTTTATAGAGGGACGGTTGGTGTAATAGGTCAAACTATTCGTTTTTTTTGGTTTTTTTAAAGAATTTTTTACATTTTTATTTTAGGTTATGAGTTATTGAGAAATTTTTTTAAACTTAATACGCCCCCCAGATATTATGTATGTGCCACACCCTAATTAAATTTTTTTTTTTTAAACCCCTGTTCTGAATGGGGGATACAAAGAAATGTATAAAAAACGGATGGAGTATAAACGCTGAGTTTCAAATTTTTATTGAACAAAAAGTATTACAATTGAAAATCTGGTTTTTGAGCGGAAACGATGATTAAAAATGGTTTAAAATTCGACAAAAAATCGTTTATAGTGAATAAGGTATTTAATTTTTTTATTTAATAAAAAAGGAAACCCAAAATTTAAAGACCAATTCGAAATTATTTACAGAAAAAAATTTAGATATTCTCCCTATAATTAAATGTAAATCAAGCATTTTTAAAGAATTAAAATTTGTGCCTTTTTTGTTTTTTTTTTTTTTTTGTATGAATTTTAAAAAACTTCGAGTAAAATAAGAAAAAAATTTATTTATGTAAATTACAAGGTGTTTTTTTAAAAACAAATAAAATTTTTAGGAAAAAAGTTTTTTTGTTTATGTCTGTAAAAATGTTAGGGTTAAAATGATTTATAAACGAATATTTGCCCCGCAACTTAGGGGGGGTTTTTAGGCACTTTTTTGGATATTCTTCTTGTCATTAATCGTTAAATTTTTTGTCATGTTTTTTTTAGTTTGTTTTTTTCCTTTTATGTTCACTACAATTTTTTCCAATAATTAAGTTAACTTCCATTAAAAATAAAAATTAAAAGGGTTCTCAAAAATTAGGTTTAAGAAAAATTGAGGGAAAAAAACCTGCGTCATCCATTGTTGGGAGTTGGTTTTCCCTTTGTTTTAAATAAATTTTAAACCTAAGTAATTTTTTTAAATAAATAGAATAAAACACCACTTGAAACTTTAAGAAATTTTTAGATGTATTAAATTGAAAATAAAGTTTAAAAAAAATTTGCATTGCATTTGAAATTTTTCTGGGCTAAAAGAGTTGAAAAAACTGTTTTTTTCCCCATACAGAGGGTTTTCTGTCGGGGAGTAAATAAGGGTGTTTTAAATAAAAAAAAATATTAATCTCCAAGCTTTAAATAAATTTGTTTATTGCGAGCCCGATATAGTAATGTATAGAAAAAGTTTGAGTTCAGAGCTAAAACGTTTAAAACTTTCTTCCCAAATCCGATTACCAAAAAACTTTTTTTCCCACCTTTTTCCCACCCCCCGGAAAAATAAATTAGATTGGGATTTAGAAAACGCCAAAAATGGGTAAAAATTGGGGAAATGTTTGTGAACTTAAAACTTTCAACGGGTTTTTAGCCTTGTTCTGGCATTTTTAAAAATTGGGGCTTGTTGGTTAAATGAATTTGGTCCATTTGTAATACCCTGCCTTTTTTTTCCTTAATCTTGACATGTATACACTGTTTTTAAAATAGGGAAACTTTTTATTTTTTTTTTATGTTGGGAAAGGTTTCTTAATGCGAATGTATTGTTCCTTCTTTTCCCCTTAATCAGGGGAATTTTTTGGATATAGTAAAATCGTATTGTTAAATTTTGCATATTTTAGTTTATAAACTTTTTTTTTTAGGGGGAAATTATTTTAAATTTTGTTATTTTTAGGCACTAAGGGAAGGTGGAAAAAGAGTTTAACTCAAATTTTAAATTTATATCCCTTCTAAAAATATTCAAAAAGTGCATCAAAAATAAAATATTACCTAAACCTATGTTTAAAAAGTGTTTATGATATGAAATGAAGATGAAACATATTCTTTAAAAAAGTTTTAAACCCTTTTTTGAATAAATTTTATTCCCCACACAAGTCTAGTTTAAAAAATTTTTTTAACCAAAAATAGGGGGTTACTTATGTTAAATTTTTTTTTTCCCGGTCAAAAAAAATCAACTGGAAAAAAAAGTTAAAAGTAATAATTGATTTCTGGATTAAAAACTAGTTAAAGGGAACGCCCAAGTTTTAAAATTTAGTTTGTAAATTCAAAACTGTAAATCCTTTTTACTGTTATTTGTTATACAATTTAAAAAACCCCAAGTTCTGGAGTAAAAACTACGATTCTTTATGAATTAATTTGCCAAAATTTATATGTAGAAAACTAATGCCAAATTTGGTACAAAAGGAACTGTAGGTGTAGGGGTTTTTTTAAGAAACGTGGTTTTTGTTCCCCTTTGCTAAGAAATTTTTTTGAAATTCTTAGTCCAAGACGTTTTATAACCCAGAATTTTTGAAAATATATTTTTTTTTTAAACTTAATTTTTAAAAAAATTGAATGTTTTTGTGTTTGTCCCTTTAGGGGAAACGTAAAAATTTGACCGTTTGTTATGAAAAATTTATGTTTAGTATTTTAAGGGGGAGGTTTATTTGCTTGTTATTTTGTAATTACCACAAGGCAGCGCTGTAAATTTAAAAAGGTTTTCAAAGCGTGCCCTTATCCCTGCAATAAAAGACAGTTACTTATTAATTCCCAAACCCTTTTTAAGGTGCTAATTTATTTTGTATTTTAGTTAAAAATAAATTTTGGAAAACCTAAAGGGTGAAACCCTTTTTAATGTCAGTGCGTGGGTGTAAATGGCTATAAAATAATTTTTAAAGATTTCAAAATTTATATTTTTTTAAATTTAAAAAACCTTTGAAATTTGGTATTTTAAATAATTTTAATTTTTAAAAGGGTTAAGCATTCATTTTTTTTTACGAAAATTTTTGGATTTACAAGAAAATTTAAAAAAGGGGTTTTAGGTTTAGGTATAGTTTTAAAGTTTTCGGTTTTGGTTCAATTTAGTATGGATTTTTGACCCCAAACTATTAAAGCAATATTTAGCGTGCGAAAATTTCCATTCGAAATAATAATAATTAATTTGCAGATATTTCCCAAAGGGGGGAGCTAAAGAAGTATTTAAAACCAGTTCTTTTGAATTTTTAAAATAATAGTAATCTGAATTTTTAAAAATATTGTACTAAATGCTTTTACAATTTATCAAAAAAAATTTTTAAAGAAATTTTTTTTTGAATTTTAGAAAATTATTTTTACATATCAATTTTTTTGAAAGCATGCAATTAACAAATAAGGCAAAAAATCAGTAAATGCTTGATTTTTTATTAAAATAGTAATTAAATTATTTAAATAATTTTTTAAAAAATGATTTTAATTTTAATCTAGATAATCGTGAATAAAATGAGTCAATGATCGTTCTTATTTAGGCGTGCTTAACAAGAAAAAAAAACCCAAAACTATGCATTTTTTTTTTTTTGCTTTTTAAATGAAAATTCTAAATTTAAATTTGCCTCTTCGTTGCAAGTTTAAATATTTCAAGAACTCTAAACTTGTTTTTAAACATGTGTAAATTAATCTATTTATATTATTAACCCAGAGAGAAAGGGTAGCTTTAAAAATATTTCCGTGTTTTAAAAAGAAAAATTTAAAAATTGTTAAAATGTTTAAAAAATTCGATTTTAAATAATTTTTTAAAACATTATTATTCGAACGCGCACGAGAAGTTTTTATTTAAAAGTTAAAATTGTAGCTATTTGCTTAAAGACAGTAAGGACAACAGATCAAAAAATTTTTTTTATTGTTATTGAAACGAAAAAACAAACGAGTAGCTGTTTTTGGTAGAAGATACTCTCGCTTTGTATCGGAAAAAAAAATTAGATCAGTGGGTCTAATGAGCCCAAAGGGGGTTTTGCTTTTAGAGCAAAAAATCACAAAGAGTAGGCTAGTGTACTACAGTGTATTTTTGTATGTTTTTGGGGTTTATTATTTAGTGTGTTTGCAGTGGGAGTATAAAGAGGGGAAGAAATTAGGTAACATTTGTACATGTTTTTTTTTTAAACCTTAAAAGTAACAATGATAATTTATGTTTCTTGAAAATTTTAAAAAAGTTTTTCTTAATATGGAGAATGGATTTTTTTTTTCCTCCCTTATTGCATTGTTGTCAAAAAATTGGTTGTATATAAATTCTACCAATAAATTAAAATTGATTCTTTTGTATTATAGTTTTTCCACAGTTGAATACCTCAACTAAATTTTGCAAATGTGAGTGTCAGTTTTAAATATACTAAATTTTATCCAAATATTATTTTTAAATGTGTCACTTGTTCCAACATCCCCCCTTACAGTCCAACGACATGAAACATTTTATTTGCGTGACATAAACCCCCAAATGACAACAAGACATTCGCCTAATTATGTTTGGGGGGTTACCCTATTAACACTGACGTCACTCTAAAAAAGCATTTTCTGTACGTGGTAATATTAATGTCGTTGTGTTACTCATCTTTCCTTTTGTTATTCAATTTGATTTAATTCCCTAAAAACTTGTGTTTTTAAAATTAAATATTTTTCTTCCCATTATTTTTTTTATATAAATATTTTGTTAGGTCTAAAAATTTGTTTCTTCAAGATTTTTACAAAAATACAGTTTTTTTTAAAAAAAATTCGAAGTAGGAGTCCTACTCCACGTGGGTTGGGGGCCCCCCGGCCCCGCTAAGGTTTGGAGAATTTCAAAGACTATAGCCATTTTATTATCAAATCTTTTGAATTAAATAGGGTTACGATTATATAAGAATAAATTTTAAAAATTTCCATAGCAGTATAACAAAAATTTTGAGTTATAAATCTTCATTCACTCAGCAATTTCCCTATTGGTGTTTTCCATTAGAATCCCTTTTTGCATTGGGATAAATGAAATTTTTGCAAGGTATTTTGGTTATTTAAATTTTGAAGTTAAAGAAACAAAAATGAAAACTTTTCCAGGCCCAACGAGTTATAGGCTTCAATAATGCCAGCCAATTAATGGATGAAAAGTAGGAGTACTTAGATTTTTTCAACACAGTTTTTTTGTTATTTTGAATGGGGTTAAACAAAAACCGTATTTTATTCATTGTTTGTTTTTTACTCAGGTTAAAAAAAAATTTTTAGAGTGAGTCTTCAAACTCACTTTACGATATGAAGGACTTCCAATTTTGATGGAATTAACAAGTATCAACTAATTCCTACGTTTTTGCAGAAGAAAATTTTAGCTTAATTTTTACTTATTTTTTTAGATCCCCGCACCATCAAAGTGCGGTATTTCAAAAAAATGAAATTTTTTTCCATTTTAATGAATATTTATGAAAACTTACTTTATAAAATTTTAGAATTTACATTTTGCTTTTTAAATATATTGGAAAAGTTTCAAGCTTATTTAATATCCCAAGTAATTTATGAAAAAATTTATTCAATACTTTTAATTTGTTTTACATGAAAAATATAGAAGTGCTATAATGAAAAAATTTAAAAAAAATGCTATATAGACGGCTTCAAAATTATAAAGAATAAAAAAATTATAAGTGAAAGTTTTCCCACCACTACAGTCTTCATAAATCGGTGGGTTTGAATATGGGTTTATAAAAGTGAGTGCTTTGTATAGAACAGGTTTTTAAAATTTTTGACAAGGGGTTTTTAAAAAAGTTTAGGGTCTAAAACAGATAGTAAATTTTTGTCTTTATATAAAGTTGAGTGTATTAAAGTAAACTTGAGCAATTTCTTAACATTTGTAAAGAAATTAAAAACTAATCGACGTAAAAGTTTTTTTATTTGTAAAAGTACGGTGCAGGAATTTCCGCCCTTGCGAAAATAGGAGGTTGAGATATTGAAGAATGGAAAATTTCGATTTCCCAAAAGGGCGGAAGTGAATGTCCATATTTAAAACTGGGACAGTTTTACTCTTTCTAAGAATGGCAAACCTTTAATACATAATTAAGTAATTAGTTAGGACGATTTCCAATTAAAGCCCAAATGGGGGAGTTCAATGAAAACTGTGCTTTTTAGCAAAACTTTCCCCCCCACTCGAGGAAGGCCAATGAAACATTTTTATTGGTACGGGCCAAAAAATAAAATAAGTAATAAACTATTTTAATTTTCTGCGTAAAAACATCATTACTCAAATATGAACAAACAGAGATTTTTAAAAAAAATTGAGCAATATTTAGTCGGGTTTAAAAAAAAAAACGAATAAAAACTTAAAAAGGGAAAACAATTTTTACCTGAACAAAAATAAATATTTGAGATAAATTCACAAATTAAATACACAACCTACATCGCGTTTGCGCGGGGTTAAGTTGCCTAAACAAAAAACCCTCCCGACCCCTAGTATCTTATCGTTTTTAAAATTTTGATATAGGAATAATTTTTATATAATTTTACCAAATATAACCCTTAAATTACCCTTTCAAAAATTTGTGTGATGCTGATTTAAGCAAAAAAAAAACTTAATACTAGAATTAACGTAAAAACACTAAAATTTTAATAAAAAACATAAAATTTAAAGGGGAAATTATAAGGCAACGAAACCGCATAATTTTAAATGTTAGTTAAAATTTAAACCAAAGTAACTTTTAAAAAACAGAGGAGAGGGGGGGAGAGAAGCTTTTGCTTTTTTCAGAAAATTTCCCTTTTGCACATAAACCTGGGGGACATTTTGCATTTTGGTAGGTACACCGGCTGAAAAAACTTTTGGGTTTTTTCTCCTTTTAGAAATCTTCAAAACATTCAAAAAAACAGGTTTTAAAACCTTTATTTGTTTTTCTTTTAAGCTTTTAAAAGAATTATTAAAAGAATAAAAAGGGGAAAATAATTAAAAAAAATAAAAAATTTGGGTTTTCCCGATTTAGAGCTGTATGAGAAACCCGTTTAAACAATAACTTTCGTTGTTAATTATTAATCGTAAAGATTTCTTTTAAAAAAAAGGTTTTCAATAAGGATATGCCCTCAAAATTGGTTTTATAAAAATACAATCACCAAATAATTGACAAACCACGTAAATATTTTGGGTATTCAGTTATAGTAATGAAGTCTTAGTATTTTTAGATGATTTTACCTGAAAGATAAAAAAAATGAATCAAATATTATCAACATAAGAACTGTTTTCAAAATTAACAAAAAAAACATTATGATCTCCTTATTTTGTTTAATTTCAACTATTTTTGTAGTGTTATTTTTTGTTTATCCTTTGACCCCTTGCGACAAAATTAGGAAATTTTTTAACTAATTTCAGTGCCAAAAAGGATAGCAGGGATTTAGTTTGTTAAATTATATTGAGTTTTTTTTAATTAAAATATATTTAATGGGGAGGGTTGAGAATTAAAATATTCAGTGCAAAAGGGCAAGCGACGCGAACTATTGTGAGGCCAAAAGTAAAAATACAAAAATGAAATTTATTTCCCTTCAGTGAGACAAAGGCCCCTTTCCAAAAAATTAATGAGGAAGATTGTTATAATCAGATTACAGACATGAAAAAAGTTTTTATTTTTGCACTGAACAGTGAAGATATTGGCAGTCATGAGATTTAGATTAAAAACCCAGTGTTTTTGTTGAAACAAAATTTTAAAATTGAAACAAATTTATTTTTATTTTCTGCGTAAAAAGAATGAAGTAATTCCAGAACAAATAAAATTATACAGTAATTTCCCTCGTGTATTTTTTTGAACTTTTTAAGCCAAAATAACATTTTTAATTTTATTTTAAAATTTTATCAAAAATTTTTATTTAAAATGTTTTGTTTTTAAGGTAGCACAATATAAAAAATTTTAAAACTGATTCGGTTTTTTAAACAAGTTTAATTAATTAATTTTGTAATAAAAACGATAGAAAAAGTCAATTTAAAGTTGGTTCATTGAAATTTAAAAGCTTTTTTGATAAAAAAGGGGGGGTGGTTACCCAAAATTAAAATGTTTAAATGATACAGGTCTAACCCCAATTTTTGGTATAAAAAATGGTTTTTCCCCAATAAATAATCTTAAAAAAAACCCTTGGGAAACCCTTAAAAATAAAAAAAAGGATATAAATAATATCAGAACGTTTGTACACATAAATCAGGAATCTCAACCAAAATATGGGGGTTTCAAAACCCCCGCCTATTCAAAAAAAGCCCAAAATAACTGTTTTTAAAGGGGATTTTAAGTGATCCAGGTACCCCCCGGGTTGATTAAAACTCATTAAAAAACCCCAATTTTTCCCTTTTACTTTTTCCTTTTGCAAAAGAAATTTTTTAAAAAAATTTCCCAAAAATTTTTAATGTGGGTTAAAAATTTTATTTTTTTTAAACCTTTTCTTTCTTTAAAATCTAAGCGTAAAAATTTTAATTTAACAAAAAAAATATTTCCCTTTTAAGAAAGCTTCCGTTTTGAGGATTTCCCGGGGGGGAAATACATAAAAAAAAGTAAAGGTTTTTTATCACTATTGTACAAACCATATTGAATACGCCCCAATTATAAAGGGGATGCAAATTTTCTTTTCCTTTGGGTTTAATGGGGAAAGTTTGTGTTTTTCCCTTGAACTGGTTTTTTCTCCTTTTTTTGTGGTTGGATTTTGGGAATCAACCCCCAAAATCACAAGTTAAAATCTACATCTCGAAGGCTTTCCTTTTCTTTTAAAAAAACTTTTTAAATTTCCTTTTTCTTTTTAGGGGGAGGGGGGGTTTGCTCCCAAATGGGATTAAGATGCGAATTTTGGGGATCAAAGGGAAAAATTGGCATTTTAAAAAACCCGGCGTAAATTTGATTTTAAAATCAGTCCCATTGTCTTGTATTTTTATCATTTTTTGTTAAAGACCCTGGCAATTCAGGGGGCCAAATGAGGGCCCTTTTTGAAGGTTGGGGGGCCCTTGTTTTCCCCTTTAAAAAAAATTTTAAAGGGTAAAACCCAAACCCCCTTTTGGATGTCAAGTAAACAAAAAATAATTCCCCAACCTTTTTATTTTTTGAAATAACAAAGCTTGGTGTTCCAAATTTGGGGGTTTGATCAGCGCTTTTTTAAAACCTAAATGAAAATAAGTAGTGATGGGGAAATAAAAAAAAATTTTTTTCCCAATTTAATAAAGCTTTTTTTTTTAAATTGGGGGAAATTTAAAAGGTCAAGAAATTTGAAATTTTCCCGTTTTTTTCGCATGTAGTTTTTTTTTTTCTTAAATTGCTTGTGTTATATCGGGAAAAAAATCATTTCTGGTGGGTTTGGGTGGATTAAAAAATATTTTTTTTTGGGTTTTTATTTTTTACTTCTTTTTTTTAAAAATAAAAAATTTTAATGTTAATTTAATTTTTGGGGGTCGAAATTAGAAAAAGTTTTAATTTTTTCGTCCCTTGGGCCCTGCTTTATGGGTTTTTTGGTTTGTTATTTATTTTTTTTCCTTTGAAAAAAAATTAAGTTTAAAAATTCCCTAAAATGTTGTTATCAAAGCTCCCCTTCTTTAAGCGAGGCCTTAATGTATTTTATTACTTTTGGGGTGGGTTTTAGGTTTAAAAATTTTGAGACATTTTAAAAATCTTCTTTATGATTTGGGGGGGAAATTTTGGGGTCTTTTTTAAATTGTATCGTTTTTTTGGAAAATTGTTATTTTAAAAATTAATAATTAGGTAAATAATTAAACTACTTTTAATTCCCCGAGCGCAGAGGGAAAAATTAAAGGTTTTTCCTTGGGTAAATTAGTATAATTGGCAATTTTTCAAACTTTAAAATTTTTTTTGTTTTCTTTATTTTTTTCGGGTTTAAAAAATTGTGTTTGAACGAAATAATCTTTTTTCCAAAAGAAATTTTGGAAAACCCTGAAGGTTTGTTGCTGTACTGAAAAGTAAAATCTATTGGCCCAAAAAAGTATTTTTTTTTACTTCGAGGTTGTTTTTTCCCTGCCCGGGTCTTTTTTCCATTCTTATGAAGATGAAAATTTTCTTTAATTCAAATTTTACCTGTCATTCTTTTTTGGGCTAACAGGATTTGAAGAGCGGTTTTTTAAGGTATATTAAAAATTTTTTTTTAATTTTTTTTAATAAAAGAAAAAATTTTTTCCAAATTTTTTAACAGATTTTTGTTATATTTTTAAAAACCTGTAAACGTCGGTACAAAATTACTTGCTTAATAACGTTGAAGTCCCAAAATTTAAAGGAAACTTTTATTACTATAAAATATTTTGGATATAAATTTCATCTTTTATTTAAAAAAGTTTAGCCTTATTATTTTAGTTTTAAAAATGGAAAATGAGGGGTTAGTTTTGGAAATTTTAACTTTTTTAAAATTTTAAAAATTAAAAGGAAAAAATTTCTAAAATAAAAAAAGTTCAAATTTAAAAAAAAAACTTCTTAAAAATAATTATGGTTTTAAAAATTTAAAAAAAAAAAACCCATTTTATGATTTTTAAAATTAAAAACTTTTTAATATATTCTTTCACTAAAAAAGTACAAAGTTTTTAAGCTTGTCTTTTTTTAAATTTTTTCAAAATTAAAAACTTTACATTAAAATTGTTGGGCCCAATTTTCCAAAAAATTTATTTTAAAAATTCAATTTTATTTTGTTAAAATTTTTTTTTATTTATTTAAAAATATTACTTTTTTTGTGTTATAAAATTAAAGGGAATTTTAAGTGTTGGAAAAAATTTTTTTTTTAAAAAAAATTTTTTGTTTAGGAAAAAATATTATTATTTTCGTTTTTGGGGAAAAAAATTGTGAAAGATCTGTAAACAAAAAAACTCTTTAGTTTTTTACATAAAATTTTATATCCTTGTGCTATGCCCCAACAAGTTTTATTTTGAAAGAAAAAAAGGAAAAGTTCCAAAAATTTCATTAAAAAAAATTTTTTTACAATATTTTTTCCCCAAAAAAATTTTAAAAAAATTTTAAGAATGAATATTGACTGGCCCAGAAAAAAAGTTATTCCCCGCGGGTTTGGATGCCCAATTAGCAAGGTTTTTATCTAACCCCTTTTTAAAGGGATTTACTGGGTTTATACTATTTCCAAAAAAACCCTAAGGGGAAAAATTTCCCTTTTTTCCCCCCCCAATTAATTTTTATTTAAAATTTATTTCAAAAAATCCTAAAAAGAAGTTTTTGGGCTCAGTTTAAATTTATCTTTTTAAACCAAATTCAAAAACCTTAAAAGCAAAACTCCTTAAATTTTAATTTGTTAAAATTCCAAAAAAGGGGGAAAACCCCCCAAAACCTAAAAACACCCCAAATAAATTTCTTTTTTAAAACAAAAACCCTTTTAAAATTTCGGCCTTTCCTTTTGTTTTAAAATTTTGGGTATGTAAAGTTTTAAATAATTTTGGGCAAAAACCTTTTTCCAAAAACGGAAATTTTTCGGGGTTAAACCCCGAAAACTTTTTTAAAAAAATCCCGGACCTTTTTCCCATAAAAAAAAGTAACTCAATGTGGGTTTGGGGATAAAATTTAAATTAAATTAAAATTGGAATTTTTTTTAAAAATTTTTGGTTTTCAAAGTTTAAAAAGAAAAGTTGAAATCGGGTTTTTAAGTTTAATTTTTAATTAACATAACTAAAAAAACCCCAATTTTTTTAAATTTTGGATAAAAAGATTAAAAAAAGGCGCCCAAAATTAAGAATGGGGAAAGGGGTTAAAAAATTTTTGTTTTTTTCCTAAGTTTCCAAAATATTAAAAAGGAAGGGGTAAATTTTTAACTTTTTTTAAAAAAAGTTTTTATTTTCCAAAGGAGTGTTGCAACGGGAAATTTAAGTTAACTTTAATTTAAATGCTTGAAAAGGCCCTTTCTTTTTCTCGGGAGGAATAGTTGTAAAAAAACCCAAAACCCCAGGTTAAATTAAATTTTCCCCAACCCGGGTTAAAGAAAATTTTATTTCATTTTTCGGAAATTTGAAAGACTTTTCCAAAGGGGAAAACCCCTTTTTCACCTTTTACTAACACAACAAAAAAAAATTTTCTTCTTTTAAAATACTTTTAATAATAATTTAAAAATTTTTAATTTCCCCAACCCTGGTTAAATTTATTTGTTTTTTAAAATTTTGGGGCCGTAAAGATTTTTAAAAATTCCAAAAACGGTTTGTTAAAAAGCCCTGAGAAATTATTTCAAAATTTTTGTAAAAGTTTAAAAACCAGGGAATTAGACCGGGAAAAGGTTGGAAAAACGAAAGTTACCATTTGGAGCCTTTAAAAAAATTAAGGAAACATTTTTCTAGGCGTGACTAGCCTGTCTAAAAGGGTCAGGAAAACCCTTTAAAAGTTCAACAGTTAATGTCCGAGCCCACAAAGGGGTTTTTAGAAATTTTGGGTACTTTACATTTTTATCAGGACGTAAATAGCTGTCGGGGAAAGGTCCCGTAACGCCTTTACAGTTCACACAGTTAATGTCCCGAGACACTAAGGACTAGAAATTATTGTGTACTTCTACAGTTTACTCAGGACGTACTAGACTGTCAGCGGAGGTCACCGTAACGCCTTTACAGTTCACACAGTTAATGTCCCGAGACACTAAGGTCTAGAAATTATTGTGTACTTCTACAGGTTTCAAACGATCTAAACAAAATGGTTCACAATAGTAATTTATTTATTTTAAAATTTTAAAAAAAATATGGTTTAATTACTTAAACAACTAAATTCAATATTCAAGACGAGGGTTTAAAGTTTGAAACATGTAAAATTTAGGAGCTGTTCTAGACAGTTTAAAATCTTAGTAAATAGATACTGGACTTAAGGAACACCTTTTAGGGTAGTTAATGACTATTAGCATCCAATAAAGGATGGTGTACAAGGAGTTTGACAGAAACATTTGAAGAAGCATATCTCAATATCTGCATCATTATAAATTTGTTGTTTAGCAGATATAAATGAGTAAGGGAAAATCTTGGTATCGTTTATTATAATGAAGAGTTCTTATTTTTAGTTGGACTTTGGACTTTACTTGATGTATTTCTTACATTACACTTTAAACGATGAACATCTTGAGCTATGGTTACGTTACATTTATTTGCTGAACTCCTTGTAGACCATCCTCATTTGGACGTAAGAGTAATAAAGAGAACTTAAAAATAGTTCTTAAATCCAGTATTCAGTAAGTTTAAAGGGTTGTGAAGATGGAAATGACTCTAATTCTGACAAAAATAAAGTTTATCACATTGCACAATAGGAAATTCATACAGTCAAGTGGCAGTTTTTTATTAAGAATTGGTCCAATCCTATCGTCTTATTGAATTTTTATTGTTTTTTCTCTATTGTGACTGTGCCATTAAGGTCTACTTAAAATTATTTGGCCAATTAAAATATTGGCTTTTAATTAGAATTTTTCCTTGGCTTGTTTTTGTGGCCATAATTGTATATGTTTTTCCTTATCGCCTCAACAAATATCTTCTTTCCGATAGGTAGAATTATTACAAAAGGTCCATGTTTGCCCATAATATACAAGCCGTTTATTTTATATTTAAATAGTTTCATGGTATTGTTTTTATATTTTCCTCATTTTAGTTTACAAAACATCGTGACAGGTTTGGTGAAGATCATCTCGCTTTAAAGGTAAAATACAATAATATTTATTAATGTACTTAAACGCACTTATAAAAATATTGTTCAACCCGAGATCATCATATCAAAGAAATAAATCAGCTGCTGGGATATGAATTCAGCTGAGCGTTTTCCCTCCATGTACAAAACATTAGATCTTTGATATATAGGGTATTACAACGTGTGCAAACATACAATTGAAACAGGGAATACAGAGGCAAATGTTTAGTAATTAACTTACAGTGAATGCGTTTGTCCTGTCAAGACCCAACTCCAGTGGAAACACTTGATGTGTGCATTTCTACTCCTCAGTGACGTTCAGCGTTCGGACCACGTGTTTTTCAAACCACCCTGGACGCTATTCTCAACCCACCACACAAAATTGCAATTGTATAATAAGAGTCTCAAATATAACGACTATTGCAGTTAACGCCCCAATTGTTAGTATATTTTAAAACATGAACATAAGCACATATCTTGGAACGTTATAACATGGTTTCATTCAAGCCGATCACGCATACACTGAAACTTCTCCATAATTTACACTTTAAATAGTCAAAGAAGGATCAACTAGTAACCTTCACGACTATAAGTTTTGCATATAACATTGAACTCCCAACTTGACTATTACCTGGCTTTGGAATTTGTAAAAAATAATATAGGCCTAATACTCAAAACGAAAATTCAAAACGGGACCATTACGAAAGTATCTAGTAGGAAAAGTTTTTAAATCAAAAGTTTAGTTTAAAAATAAATCCAAATAACATTTGGATACACAAATATCTGTGTCACAGTATTTGTTTAAAAAATTAATTTCGGTATACCGATCATATGTTAGTTTGGTTATTTAAACGCATTACGTGTCAGATACGGCCAAATACAAAATAATGGAATCGTTAAAAAGTAAGGTCTCTGTGGAGTAATGGTAGCAAATTCATCCAGCAAAGTGAGGGATCCGGGTTCGAGTCCGGCGGAGAAGTACTTTCTTGTGGTTCAAGTTTATTGAAAATAAA
Source organism: Homalodisca vitripennis (assembly GCF_021130785.1). NCBI lineage: Eukaryota > Metazoa > Arthropoda > Insecta > Hemiptera > Cicadellidae > Homalodisca > Homalodisca vitripennis. The sequence goes on along the minus strand of NW_025785179.1, from coordinate 3,814 downwards.
TTCCTCTATTGCCATTTATAAAAAATTTATCAATGTATATAGTATATATATATATATGTGTGTGTGTGTGTGTGTGTGTTGAGTGTGTGACAACTGAGTGTGGTGTGTGTGTGTGTGTGTGTGTGGTCTGGGCTGTGTGTGTGTTGTGTGTGTGTGTGTGTGTGTGTGTGGGTGTGTGTGTGAGCCGCTTGTGTGTGCTGTGTGTGTGTGTGTGTGTGTGTGTGTGTGTGTGTGTGTGTGTCGTGTGTGTGTGACTATATATTAAACTGATTTATAACCTATATTCAGTAAAGAAAATATGGACTACCAGGAATTATTTTCATATACCAAAACTACTTCCATATTCAATTTTCTGTTATAGTTACGCACAAAGTGGAACGCATTTATCTCGAACTGTTTACCAATATCATCTAAATTTAAAAAACGAGTATAGAAACCTTAGTTTTATTTCGGTTTAGGTTTTAGTCTTTTAATAATCCTATATCAGTTTTTAATATACAAGTTACTTAATAACATTATGTGTCGGTTTCTAATTTGTTGTATAGCAAAAACTTATTATATATATATTCGGTTTGGAGGTAGACCTTGTATCTGATATATGACTATTACAAGAAGCATTACGCGTTCAATGTGGGATTATGCTGTAGTTACGGCAAGGGAAATGTTCACAAAATCATTCATATTTTACATTCAATTCATATATTTCAGTCATTTGTGATGGCCAATAAATATGTTTGTATCTATTAAGATGCAAACCAAAGCAGGGTGGCAGATCATTCAAGGGTCTAAAAATAGATAAGGAGAAACATCTGGATCTCGCGTTGGTGAGATCGAGGGAATAAAAAACCTCGGTCGTAATATAACGTTATATTCAATAAGATTACTTGTGTGTGTATCCGAGATCACAGATAATACGGACTAAGTTATATTTAGCTTTTATTCGTATTGACAATAAATTGCTATATTCCCTATATAGGAAATATATTCTTCAAGTTTCGGCGTAGTAACAAAGTTTACAAGAGTACGTTATTGTTTGTTTCCTTCTATCGAGATGTTTTATTACTTTAGCTCTATGGGTCGCAACGGTTTTATCGTGGCACAGAGGTAATCACCATTACGTATTGAAACTTACAAGATTGAATCTCAATATCAGTAGCATGGTTTTATAACTCTTTTTGACGGAATAGAGCTCTCCACAGAACGATTCAAATACTTCATGGAGTATTGTGGTATAAACTATGTGTTGAACAGTGTGCCATCGGAAAAGACATGTATTAGTTATTACATTCAGCAGCGTAGGCCTAAGGGGGACATATGAATAGTTTACCTTATTATGTGTTTTGGTATCTTTAAAATTGATAATTAAACCTGTAATAATTTAATTTCGCAACGACCCTGGGTTCTGTAATGGGCCTTAAATGTGGAAACTAAAGATTTATTTTTTTAATTATAAAAGAGATTAAAGCTATTCGAAATTAATGTAAACGAAATATATACAGCAAAAACAACCTAGTAAAAACATTTGCTAGATAATTTTCTATATTGAATTATGTATTTTAAGTTAAAAAATTCTATATAATCCTGCGCTTATTTCCTTCAGTTTACAATAATTCATGACTTAAAAATTAGGTTTAAATTAACACAACATACTAGAGCGTTGTGTTCACACCTTTAGTTTAGAAACCTCAAACAGCAATACTGTTGTGTTAATGTTTCATGCTCACAAACTCTAACAAACATGTACTTAATAATATTAAGAATCAATTATTACTGAACTACTTTTTTTCCTTATGAAGAATTCAGATTGTAGATCTAGAAAAGGAAAGGTTACTAATTTTTTTGCATCACTGAATGATGGTAGAAAGCCGTCCTGAAAATCTTATTTTCTTCAATATCCATCCATCTGGTCAAATGCATAACTTTATTACCCTATTTTAACTTCATTAGGTGTAATATATTTTTAATTTCGCCGTTGATGCAAACTTTTGAATGAAAATCGTACATAAATTACAGATGCTTTTCTAAAATTTCTCTATCAATGAAAACATGTTAAACAACTAAATGTTGGGATCAAATTCGAGCAATACACTAATCATTTCATTATAAAGAGGATCAGATCAGTGTAAACCTTTTAAAAAATCGAGTATACGTGTTTTTAAAAATGAGGTATTACCAAAAATCGGCTGAAAATCTCAGCTCATCAATTATTTAAAATTCTTCAATAAATGTATAAAGTTTGTTTTTAAAAGCCCGTTTTTATGCCACTATTTTTTTTTTATCAGTTTGCTTATTAAAAAAATTAAAACTAATCAACAAAACGAATCTCTTTTACAAAAGGCATTACCTTGAAAGTTTGCATAGTACAATATATTTTTCTCCAATATGTAGATTGAGCCTTGGAGAACTCAAAAGAATTACATCCAAATTTACCACCACACAAGCTGGAAAAGATCATGCCATATAGCTATTATATGCGATAATAACGTCCAAACCAACGAAGAAGAGAAATCTCCTCGACAACGTTCTTATTGCTGCTTATTTGCCGCCTCTACAAACTGGTCTATACAACAGTGGTATACTTCATTTTGCAAAATATGCAGAGGGTCTAAAATGACACATTATGCTCTATTCTGGTTTTATATAAACATCATTATTTGTTATAATTTTATTAGAGTTTTTATCTTTGAATTGAATGGGAAAACTATATGCAGATAGTACAGCTTAATAGAGTGAACAACATCGTACTACATTTAATTGTTTTCAATATTTATTGTTAAATTTAAATCCATGGTTTTGAAAATTGCAGTAGTTATGTTTTTAAATAGGAATACCTTGTAACTAAGTCAACTACAATTATTTTTTACCGTTTGTCTCTTCGATAGTCATATTGCTTTGGAATGCCTAAATTAAATTGCAATGACGTGACTTTTATTTAATTCTGTAAGTTGTTTATTATGAAGGTGGTTAGTGTATTTAACCACTGCGGTGTCAACTAAACAGACTTGAGAATTGCTTTCCTCTAGTGGAATACTGGTTATCAAAAGTAAATTTTCATCAAGGAACTGTTGGGGGAGAGTAGGGAGGGTTTGCTTTTCTTCAATCTTCAGGTACGATTAATCACTGCTTGGACGAAAACGCAGATGACATTTTTACTCATCTCAAAGTTTTAATCGTTAGGATGATTTTATTTTTCTTTACGAGTTGTTTGCCAAAAAACCGCTTCCTAACGTTTTAATTCCGAAATTCGTAAGAGTTTTTTCACTCTCTTCGATAGGATATTTTGTTAATTAGTTGTTAGGTAAATAAGTTGTTTAGTTAAATTTTGATTATGGTACATAAATATTATAATTTAAAAAAGTTATTAAAATTAAAAATTCTTTATTGCTCGTTCTGTCATAAATTCATTGTTTACACAGAAATTTTGATTAAATTTGACAGACTCATTCAATTAATATTAAATCCGCTCTAGAGGACCAAGATGGGATTCTTCTCTACTTTTCAAGACCAGTGGTGGCGTGGCAGAAAGGATTTTAGAAATAAGAATATGCTTATATTCGTCTCAGGAACCACAAAGATCCACCTATGTAAAATTTATTCAAAGTCAGTACAATAAATTAGTTGAGCAGTTTACATTTGGAAACAAGAACAAACAAAAAACGGCACTTACGTATATACAATATTATTCGTGTTTGAACAAACTAATATAGTTTTTAACAGAAATATAGTCAGAGTCCTTTACTAAATTTATTTAGCAATGCAGGTTAAAAATTAAAACGAAAATTCACTTTACACAAAAAAATAAAAATTTGTTTCC
>NW_025785178.1:0-22518 GCF_021130785.1 Homalodisca vitripennis | reverse complement strand
TTTAAATTTAGAAGTTTCCCTCTTTCACTTTGGGAAAAAATCCAACCTTTAAAAAACTGAACGCTAAAATTTTTATAAATTTTATAAAAAATTTATCATTATTTTCCTTAAACAATTTTGTGTTTAAAAAAATACAAAATTTCTTTTTGAAGATAACAGTAAGATGCCGTGTGGTTAATATATTATATACCTAATTCTAACACCAGAGTTTAATCATGTGAAGACATTATGACCGTATGGCATTAATTAATGGATTGATCTTAAGAACTTTGTATTCCCGTTTGTCAATGTTTTTTCTCAGTTTATGGATCCACAACAGTCGAAGCGTATCTATATGAATGGTTTACGTTTATCGCACCTATAAACCTAGATTAAAAATGGGCTTCATTGGAAAAGGTCAAAACAAAATATTTGTCCTTGTTATAAATCAATTAAAACTAATTTACATACAAAATAATGCGTATACAAAATCAAAGTTTGTTCAAAGCAACCTACAATATTAAATGGTCAAGATCCAAGAATCATTAATGTTACTGATTTGGGATTCATTGGACCTTCTATAAATAATTCAATATCACATAAACAAATAGATTTTGCATTAAAAAAATTTTTATGAGTTTGACCTTTCCATATTTCGTATTTTTTATTGAAATAGGAATAAAATAAAATAATTTGAATCTTGTAGGATTGATAACACGTTAAAAGAATACGACTTCCTTTATATTTATCACTTGATAGCATTTTCACAAAATGATAGTTAACGAATACAACTGTAAATCTCAATGCTAATCAAAGAAATAAGGCAAATAATATAAGGAGAAACCAGACGTGTAACCCAAAGTAATATCCGGTGTTTTTTCGAAGTGACAATGAGTGATGGGGAACCAGTGCATTGCACTATAAAACGTCAAGTAGATAAGTGACTAACCACGTTTATACAGCTCGGTCTAGCGACATCGACTCAGTCCACACGATACAATCTCCGTCGAGCAGTAACGCATTATCACTTGTCACAATAATCAACTGTGCTAACTGAGCAGTAAACACTAACTGTATTTTGGAATAGTGTGCGATTTGAATTATCTCCAAAGCCCACCTCGTGAACAATGGAATTTAGCAACATCAAAATGATTGTGTGTTCAATTATAAACATGATTTTCACGACAACAAATAAAAATCATTGCATTACCACTCATCCTACATACATTTCAAATTATAACAAAACTACAACAAAACGTGTGTTGATATGTTTTTATCAAAACCAACACATAGGTATGAGAAAATGTTATTGGCTGAACATTTTTAATTTTATATACAAACAGCGTTTTCATTTCCACGAAAATTCACTTAAAACAAATAACTGAAATTCATATAACCCTGCCATCTCTACATACTAGACACATTACAACTTGGGAGCCAGAGTGCTTAAAATCAATGTACTAATATAGCTTTTATTACTATTTGGATGTTACATTATATTAATTTACAGAGTTCAATATCAGCAATGAACTATTATCCCGATATTTACTTGCAAGTTACTAAGAGAAATACTAATCAGTTAGGGACAAAACGCGCACGCGTTTGGGAACGTAGAATTATTACACTAGCTTGTTAGCTAGAGTAGTCACCAATGGGGGGGGGGGTGCCATCGAGATATAACTAAAACATTTACCCAACATAGTCTTAAATATGCTTACTAGATCTAGACCCGGAACAAACCCAATAGACATCGTGGATATACAGACTTGGAAAATAAACATATTAAAAACTGTTACGGTCTTTCAAACTGTAGGAGGGGTAGCTTTTTTATTTTTCATTTTATATCTTCCATTAGATTCACAACAGTAAGGTAATTACACTTTTACAGTAAAACATAACAGAATTGTAATTATCTTTATAAATCGCAATTGTTATAAGTAAAACAGCTGATATTTATAATTTAAGTATTAACAAGCGAAAGGTAACGTATTGTGTAATTCTACAAAAACTTCTAATATCGCATTTTACATAGATAAGAATTAGATTTCAAAAGATAGATTAAAGCTTCCACATTTTCTGTCTTGTGTGAAAAGTTTATTTAATACCTCGCGATTTATGCATACATAATTCGATATAGGTTATTCATATAGATTGCTACTTCGCACCAATGCCCTATTGTCACCTGGTTTGTTCTTGATTAAGAGAGTTAGCGATATCAAACGTTATATATAAGCATCGTTGACAACCAATGTTTTTCTCCCTTCCCATTGTGTCCGTTTCCTTATTTACTCCTCGGGCACGTCCCTTTTGTGCAAAATGTATCATATGTATATCAGTATGGAAAGAAGAAAGTGTTAACTATTTATAGAGAAGTTATTATCCTTTTTCCCATATTTGGAGTCCACTATTTCCACGTGATATTCTTCTGTTTCCTTTTTCCAACCACGGAATAAAATAATTTGCACTTTCGAGAAAGGAAACCCGCTGATAAGCCCGTTTGATGCAGGGACTCGAGGTTGAGTATGACCTCTCGAGTGCAACTCGAGATAAAGGCAGAAGACAACGCGGAATAATAAGCCCTATTATCCCGCCCCCGATACTCTTGAACAGCATTCCCAGGCACAAAACAGCTGCTAATTTTTCACAAATATTATTTAAACTTAAACCCTGGCCAGTTTTGTGACAGACGTTCCACTCACGGAACTTCAACAGTATTGCTTACGTTTCTTTACTTTGTTAAAGTTAGTGGTAAAAGTAATTTTAGTATATTAATGCTAAGTTCCTTATAAAAAGATTAACACACTACTTTCTAACTTTCATCAAAATTTTTAGATGCCAACGCGCGGGAATAACAACATAATCAATCACAGTAATTAAAAACCCAGTAAAATCATGTAAAATAAAAATTAAAATTTAATGTTGTTTCGAGAGAGCGCGTGTGCGAGTAATTGCGCGAATACGTTAACAACGTAATTTAACTACATCAGAATTAAACAATAACTTTAAGGAGTCAATCGAGAAGAAGAATTTTCTCACTCACAGAATGATATAATTATAAAATACCATCCACTAAAATACCAAAAAGATGTGTATTTTGAGAGAATATTCTTCACCAAAACAGTTTTTAAAATTATGAATGAGCGTGAGAGAAGAGTGAGATATATTTGTTCTAGGGAAAGTTTTACAAAACAGTTTCACCTTCCAAATAGTTTCTTGTTAATTGGAAATCATAATTATTTATTTTCATAAGAAATGTTCATCCGAAGTAGTAGATTATTATTATAATGATTTTATTTTCCATGAAGACTCTAATGAATCTAATATGTGTTCACTACTACTCTAGAATCGTTTATAATTTGTATAGACCTTCGTTTTAGTAAAACAGTTATTATTACCTTACACTTCTTGCTGGGGGGTCCAAAGCAAAGTTCAATCCTTAAGATTAACTAAAATGTATTAATGATGAATTTACTAAAGTATATTTTTTCATTTTAACTAATCTGCATATTCTTTTGGTCCTGGTGAACGGTGTGATGTATTACAGCAGATACTCCATGTTCGTTCAATAATAAATAAAACACACGTATAAAATCGCTGCCACTAGAGCAAAATGTAAGTAAGTGTTATGTCACATTTATATGGTAATGTCCTAACAGGGAGGGCGAAGTTAAGGCATTATCGATACCAATAAATTGTATTTGTATAGCTAATTTATAAGTGAATGTAAGCATAAGAAAGCACCAATAGACCAGACTTAGTTACGGAAAATCTCCAAATATAAAAAGCACCTAGAAAAGATGTCTCACTTAGCTACTGGTGCTACATTATTGAAATTTATTAAATTTAACATATGTTATCCTCACATAACATAAGCAAGACTGTATTCGGAGCATAATTATTTAATAGAAATTATTAAGAATTAAGGAAAATCAATGCACTTGAAATTTTAATTCAAGAAAATGTAGAAACATAAGCGATACTGACGAGGTTTGTGATCTGAGACCAACAAACATCCCAAGATAACTCGGAGATATTGTGGCAGAGCGCGAACTAGCATAAAATATCTCCCTAAAGGTGTATTATACTGGGAGTTTGTCCATTCAAAATAGCAGGTCTACTCGTCTTTAATAGCCGAGTATTTACAAGTCGCAGAAAATAGCAATTATACCTTTTGATGTCTGTTAATTGTGGATATATTAATTAAAGAACAGTTAGTATATGCCTGTTTTATTATGAAGTATCTATCTTTTTCCGTTAAGCAGTACAATTTTGTGAGTTTGTGGGTGGGAGGGGTGTTCTAATATTGACTTGTCGTCACTCATATGAATGATAACGTGCGTCCAGGAAAATAAATCCGATAGTAACCATTTTGAATCTTAAATAAAATTCTAAAAATATGCATTCTACATTGTGCGACAGTCGATCTTTCCCTCTTCAGTCAATTACTCAAACGTTTACACTATTGTGACTTTATATATCTAAAACAAGAAATATTTATGTGTGGATCATAGCATACAAAGAAAAGAGCAATTTTAGCGGGTAGATATTTGAGACATAACTTCGTATCATACCAGTATCTCTGCTTTCGACGTCAACCTCAAATAGGGGGATACATATAAAACTACCTGCAAAAAACCCCGTGCCTTGGAAATAATGACAGTGCAGTCCTGATTTGTTTAAATGGTTTTCTCATTCAGAACAAAGATTGGAGAAGCTAGCTTCAAGTTCTAACTCTGTTCGAGTAAAGCAAACTTTATCAATATGAGACACGTACGAGCCAGTTCTAAAGTTGGCACAACAGTATGTCCAAAACATAGCATTATGTCCCAACATCGGAGTCAAGTCATTTACTTTATACTATCCAAGTCATTACTATGTTAGATTTAGATCATACGGTCTCGCCACTATTTACAGGCTTCACGACACCTGGTGTAGAGCTACGCCCCCCAAGGCCCGCCCCAAAGTAAACATCGTGTCGCTCTGGCAAATTCGAGGGGACATATAGCGGAATTCGGTGTACGTTAGGTGCTTAAGTAGAACGCGGAACCATTACAAAGTAAATGACAAGGGATTTAAAAAACTTGAGACACGCTTTTCCTTCATAGCGCGTGCAATGTTCTTTTTCCCCCGGGTATTTCGGTAAAAATACTTTCTATCGCGCCTTCTTGAGTGGGCAATTTAGTCTGGCGGTATAAACACCAGTTTAGACGACATATCGTACATAAAATGTGCTAACTGGACCACCATCACTTCTTTGTTGGAAATTTTAATTTTGTGCTTTTCAGATTCGGTTTGTCCCTCAGAATCTGATCTATAGAACCCTATAGCGTTTAAGCCCAGAAATCAGAGTCTCGGGAGCAAAAGTCCTGTCACGTGTCAGGCGTATCCTTGAATGTGTTTTAAGTATAAACATAATAAAAACCGTCGAGCGACTCTCAAAGGCAGTATTTTAAGTGTCGAGAACAGGGGTTTAATATCACCCAGGAGAACTATTCTAGTCAAGGCGAGAAATTCCCTGGGGTGGGTGATTAATGTTAAGGAGGTTACAAGGACAAGCGACGCGGGTGGTTTAACTTTGCGATACAGGGGACTAATGATTGCTCTCTACGGCTATCTCCATCCATGAACCAAAATTCCCAGGGGGGGTATAAAACACGTTTACCCATAGCGGCGACAGGGGGATCTAAGTCTCTCCTATGTGGGGTATAACTCCACTATGGTGACATACCAGGATCTTCCACAGTGTGGGTAGGGGTGGACTTATATGCGACAAGAGATTTTGGTGACTTGAGTGAAAAATTCGGAATCATGAGATTCATGGCAAGAAGGAGAATTTCCCTGGGGGGGTTGTTAATTGTTACCGCGCGAGGGGGGTTAACTCACATCCGTAGGGAGGGTATGAATGTACAGGAGGTTTATCACATTCAATACCAGGCAAGAAATCCCCGGGGGTAGGGGGTTAATAGTGTTAACCGTGGGGTTTAATAGTTACGGGAACGGCGGAGCGGGAGACTGTAGCGCCTTTGTTTAGAGGGTTTAATGTGGTGTCCCTGTGAAACATAATAAATATGCGTTTTCCTCTGTTTCTGGTCGCGCTCATCCTACTATTGTACGCTTAGCTGCGAACGCTCACGCATGGTTGTGTATCAACTATCCACCGGTCGAGTCCAACTGAACCTTTGTTGCTATGGTAGATCACAGCGTGTGATTTTTATATCTAAATCACCGTATTGTTAGAACAAATTTGTTTTTGATGTTAACGACCAAGGGACCGTTTATTATGAGAGGGAGGGCCCGCTATCAAGGCCCCGGAATGTAAAATATTTTTTGAGGCGAAATAAATGTCCAATATATTTTCACTTAAGCCAATATCATTCACAGACGTTTTTGGCGCGTCAAAATAAAAGGGAAATATATGTAAAAATTTCAAAATCACTGGGACCTTTTTTTGTAGGGTCATCTTATTTCACTAAAATAGAAACAGATCAGTCCTTATTTTTGAACCTCCGTAACCAATGGTTTTCGTGCCGGACTAATCGAGACCCCAAAAACAAAAGTTTCGCGTAAAAGTTACAACAAAATTGTACATAATCACGTTTTTTTTTTCGGCCAAACCAATCGAGATACGGGCAAAAGATTACTGGACCTTTTCTGTAGATCGCGCAATTTTCTAATTTGATGGGTCAAATCAGATTTGAGCTAACGACCAACGGTTCGGCCGCTATCCGGGCTTGAAACATATTTTTTATCGAAAAAAATCTCTGGAATTTCAAATGTTCGAGCGTTATTGGTCGCTTAACCATGGAAGATAGAGAGCAAAAAGTAAATCCTTAGACCTTTTTTGTAGTTTCACTTTCATATTCCTGACCATGAATTTTCCCGTCAGATCCGAGCTAGCTCCAACGGTTCGCCCCGCCTATCGGGCTTACAAAAAATGCCTGCAGGGGTGAAGAATGCGCGATTTTTTGGGAATTTTTTTGAGGGGTTGAAAAACTCATCTGGAAGTAGGTTAGAATTAGTATACGTGAGTGAGTCAGTCAGTTACACATGCGGTTGTATATATATTAGACTCGCCTTCGCTCGCTGGGGGCTACGCCCCCAGGCCCCCTATCGAGTATTAGCCAAATTCGGGGATAAGAATGATTTGGTGATAGGTAAAATTCGGACATTATGTCATACCAGGAAATTCCCAGGGGAGGTTGTAACTTTACCAGGGGTTAAGACATCAGGGGGTTATCTGGTCATACCAGGAACTTCCCAAGGGGGTTAAGAGATTTGGTTATAGGTAAAAATTCAGACATGAGGACATGCCAGAAAATTCCCTGGGGGGGGGTTGTATCGTTACCGGGGTTAAGGCATCAGGGGGTGATCTGGTCATAACAGGAACTTCCCAAGGGGGGTGAAGAGGATTTGGTGATTGGTAAAATTCGGACGTGAGGTCATGCCAGGAAATTGCCTGGGGGGGTATAATGTTACCGGGGGAGTTAACACATCAGGAGGTTTAATTTACTCAGGAGGTTATCTGGTCATAACCATGAAGTCGCCGGAGGGGGGTAAATGTTACCGGGGTTAATGACACACGTGTGCCAATTTTACAGGGTTGCTTCAGGAGTTAATATAGCCATGCCAGGAAATTTCCCAGAGGGTAATTTTACAAGGGAAATGTTATGTCCGAGCATAAGATTACTGGCTTGGGAGTGAAAAATTGACCAATTTTATCTACTTTTTCCAGATTAATTCAAACTTTTTGACTTCAAAGGCATTTTGTGGCTTAAACCGTTAGAGATACGAACAAAAAGTGACTGGAACTTTCTTGTCGGAAATTTGATTTTGTCTTTCGATTATGCCATCAGATTTAAGCTACGACCTATAATTTAGGCAGGTACAGAGCTTAGGACAAAAGGCTGCACTGGGCAGTTTAAAAATATCACGTAAAAACTTAAAAAATCAATACTTTAAAACGCGTTATGCAGCCAAACCGTTGAGGATAGGGGCAAAATGTTACTGAACATTTTTTGTAGATCACGCAATTTCTTAAATCCTTTTAAAAATTTGTTTTGAGCTACGACCAACCGTTTAGCCGCTATCGAGCCCGAAAAGGTAAATTTTTAGGGAGGCGAAAATTTCCAAATATTTTTCACTTAATCACGTTTTGGGCGGCCAAACCAATGGAGATAGAGTAAAGAGTTACTAGCACATTTTTGTAGATTAACCTCATTTCCTAACTCCAACGTCCACGTCTGTCTTATTTCGACCTCCGTCCAATGGTTTCGCCGCTATCGAGCCCGAAAACAAAAGTTTTCACGTAAAAATTACAAAACAATTGCACATAATCACGTTTTTTCGGCCGAACCACTGGAGATAGAGCAAAAAGTTACTGGACGTTTTCTGTAGATCGCGGCAATTTGCTAATTTGATGGGTCAATCAGATTTGAGCTACGACCTACCGTTCGGCCACTATCAGGCTCGAAACTTTATTTTTAAGCCAAAAAACATCTCTGGAATGTCAAACATTCCCTCGTTTTGTCGCTTAAATCCACACGAGATAGGACAAAAAGTCCACTGGACTCTTTTCTGTAGTTTCACTTCATTCCTGACTAACGATTTTTCGTCAGATTGAAGCTAGCTCCAACGGTTTCACCCGCTATCAGGCTTAAAAGAAATGCCTGCAGGGGTAAAGAATGCGCGCGATTTTTTAGGAATTTTTTTGAGGGGTTTAAAAGTAAAAAAAGTCCGGTTTTCAGACTTTTCCTCCGGGTCATATTGTGAAAGGTACCTGCGTGCCAAATTTCAAGTTTCCAGCACTTCTAGAACTATGTTAGAATTTGTATCTATATGTCAGTCAGTGAGTCAGTCAGTATACACATGCGGCTGTATAAGTATTTAGACTCGCCTTCGGCTCGCTGGGGGCTACGCCCCCAGGCCCCAGCCCCCAAAGTAAGTGCCTTAAATTCGGGGATAAGCGGTATTCGGGAAAGGTTATGTCCGAGCTTAAGACTAGGGATTAGGGAGTTAAAAGTTGACCCATTTTATCGAATTTTCCAGAATTATTTAAAGTTTTGACTTCAAAGGCCTTTTGTGGCTTAACCGTTAGAGATCCCTACGAGAAAAAGTGACTGACCTTTCTTGTCGGAAAATTTAATTTTATCTTCCGATTCTGGTGTCCCTCAGATTTTAGCTACGACGTCTGGTTTAGCCAGTACGGAGCTGTGGTGAAAGGACTGCACTGGTGGGCTATTTTGAATTGTTTAGTGTAAATATAACAAAAACCCAACCCTGAGGACTCATTTTTTTTTAAGTGTGTGGTTTAGGGGGTTTAATTTGCTCAGATGTTTATCTTGTCATGCCAGGAAATTCCCGGGGGGGGAGATTAATGTTAAAGGGGGTTAAGACATCAGGGGGTTTAAGTTAGTCAGGATATTTTCTGGTTATATGAATAAATTTCCGGGGGGGGTTAATGTTACAAGGGGTTAATGACACACGTGGGCCTATTTTAGAGGGTGTTGTGTCTGTGAACATAATAAAAAACACTCTGTCCCTATCTACTATTGAAGCTTCACTAACGCTCAGCCAACTCCCGACGTGGAGGGGGGTTTTAGTCACTCGGTAACGTAGTAATACAAGGTCAATCTGGAACCAGCACGAATCGCACAAATTATAGTTGCAAGATTTAAAACCTCCTAAAATTGACGACAAAGAATTTGCCTTTTAGAGCATTAACCAGGCTTACGGAAAGATAAACGACAAAAAGCTACTGGACCTTTTTTTGTTGATTTCATAAATAGCTAGTTATGAAAAGTTTTACATTTAAGCTACGGCCAACGGTTCGGCCACTATCGAGCCCAAAATGTAAGTTTTTAAGTGAAATTTTCGACATAATCACGTTTATTACGGCTAAACCATGGAAGATAGAGTAAAAAGTTCACTGGAACTTTTGTGTACATCGCATTATTTTGTATGAAAATCAAATTTTTATTCTAGCCTAGAACTAAGATTTTGTCTGAAATAGAGCCCAGAAAACAAAATCTTGCGTTAAACTTAAAAAATCGATACTTTATAACGCGTAATGCGGCCAAACCATTGAGGATAGGGCAATAAGTTACTTGACCTTTTTTGTAGATCACGCAAACGATTTGCTAAATCCCATTGAAAATTTGTTTTGAGCTACGACCAACCGTTTAGCCGCTATCGAGCCCGAAATGTAAATTTTTAGGCGAAAATTTCAAAATATTTAAATGTAATCGCGTTTTGCGGCCGAACCGATGGAGTTAGAGCAAAAAGTCACCGGACCTTTTTTGTAGTTCACTTAATTCCTGACCATGAATTTTTCGTCAGATCGAAGCTAGCTCCAACGGTTCGCCCGCTATCGGGCCTGAAAGGAAAGCCTGAGGGGGCAAAACAGGGGTCCATTCGGGAATTTTTTTTGAGGTGTTCAAAAGTAAAAAAATCCGGTTTTCAGACTTTTCCCGGAGGTTTGAAGATACGTGCGACGTGCGTGCAAAATTTCACGTTTCCAGCACTTCTGGAACTATGTTAGAATTAGTATGATTATATGTCAGTGAGTGAGTGAGTTACACATGCGGCTGTATATATATAAGGACTCGCCTTCGGCTCGCTGGGGCTACGCCCCCCAGGCCCCCATTTGGGTGTTGGCTTGCAAATTCGGGGATAAGCGTAGTTCGGTGATTGGTTAAATTCAGACGTGAAGTTTTCCAAATTTTATGTACCCGTTTCTCGAGAATCTTACGGGTCGTAAATGCTTCGCTAACGCTCAGCCAAAAGATGTGTGGTGTATAATATTAATCAATTGATGTGGTAGAAGAGTTAAGTTATGTGTTCGTGAAATTTGGAGACAAGAAAAATTTGGTTTTAACCAAAGTCCAGAGGACGTACGTATACCATAGTTTAATTTTCCGATTTACCCAAACTTTTTGACTTCATAGGCGTTTTGCGGCTTAAACCGTTAGAGATACGAGAAAAAGTGACTGGACCTTTCTTGTCGGAAATTTAATTTTATATCTGGTTTTCGTGTCCGATTTTAGCTACGACGTCTCGTTTAGCCAGTACGGAGCTGTGGAAGAAAGGTATGCACTGGTGGGCTATTGTGAATTGTTTTAGTGTAAATATAACAAAAACCCAACCCTGAGTCATTATTTTTAAGTTGTTTAGGGGTTTTAATTTGCTCAGAGGTTTATCTTGTCATGCCAGGAAATTCCCGGGGGGGGGGAAATTAATGTTAAAGGGGGTTAAGACATCAGGGGGTTTAATTTAGTCAGGATATTTTTCTGGTCAAATGAATAAATTCCCGGGGGGGGTTAATGTTACAAGGGGTTAATGACACACGTGGGCCTATTTTAGAGGGTGTTTGTGTCTGTGAACATAAAAAAAAACACTCTGTCCCTATCTACTATTGAAGCTTCAACTAACGCTCAGCCAACTCCCGACGTGGAGGGGGGGCGGTTTAGTCACTCGTTAACGTAGTAATACAAGGTCAAGCTGGAACCAGCATGAACCGCACTAATTATAGTTGAAAAATTTAAAACACCTAAAAGTAACGACGAAGAATTTGTCTTTTAGAGCATTTATCAGGCTTACGGAAAGATAAACGATAGAAAGCTACTGAACCTTTTTTTTAGATCCTATCAATAGCTAGTTACAAAAAAATTTACATTTAAGCTAGGGCTAACGGTTTCGGCCAATATCGAACCCAGAAGGTAAGTTTTTGAGTGAAATTTTTAAACATAATCACGTTTTAACGGCTAAACCATGGAAAGATAGAGTAAAATGTCACTGGACCTTTTTTGTAGATCGCGTTAATTAGTAATAAAATCAAATTTTATTCTGTGCTAAAATTAGGAGTTTAGCCCCAATAAAGCCCAGAAAACAAAATCTCACGTAAAACTTAGAAAATCAATACTTTAAAACGCGTAATGCGGCCAAACCATTGAGGGTAGGGCAAAAAGTTACATGACCTTTTTTGTAGATCACGCCATTTACTAAATCCCATTGAAAATTTGTTTTGAGCTACGACCAACCGTTTGGCCGCTATCGAGCCCGAAAGGTAAATTTTTAGGCGAAAATTTCCAAATATTTTAATGTAATCGCGTTTTGCGGCCAAACCAATTGAGATAGAGCAAAAGATCACTGGACCTTTTTTGTAGTTCACATCATTCCTGACCATGAATTTTTCGTCAGATCGAAGCTAGCTCCGACGGTTCGCCCGCTATCGGGCTTCAAAGGAAAGCCTGCTAGGGCAAAACAGGGGTCCGTTCGGGAATTTTTTTGAGGGGTTCAAAAGTAAAAAAATCCGGTTTTCAGACTTTTTCCCGGAGGTTTGAAGATACGTGCGACGTGCGTGCAAAATTTCACACGTTTCCAGCACTTCTAGAAGTATGTTAGAATTAGTATTACCTATGTGTCAGTCAGTGAGTGAGTTACACATGCGGCTGTATATATATAGGACTACTCGCCTTCGGCTCGCTGGGGGCTACGCCCCCAGGCCCCCATGATGTACGCTTGCAAAATCGGAGATGAGCGGTTAAATTTACGCTTGCAAATTCGAGGATAAGAGAGATTTGGTGATTGTTAAAATTCGGACCTGAGGTCATGCCCGGAAATTCCCTGGGGGGGGTGTTTAATGTTACCAAGGGTTAAGACATCAGTGGATTAATCTGGTCATACCGGGAACTTCCCAAATGTGGGTTAAGAGATTTGGTGATTGTTGGAATTCAGGACATGAGGTCATGCCAGGAAATTTCCCTGGGGGAAGGTTAATGCTACCGGGGGTAATACATCAGGGGGTTTAATTTACTCAGTTGGTTATTTGGTTATAACAGGAAAATTGCGCGGGGGGGGGTTAATGTTTACCGGGGGTTAACGACACACCTCAGGCTCCCTTTCGGGTGTTGGCCAAATTCGGGGATAAGCGGAATTCGGAATTATTTTGAACCTATGTTATTTAATTTTTCAGTTTTAATCAAAGTTTTGACTTTAATGGCGTTTTACAGGTTAACCGTTAGAGATACGAGAAAAAGTAATTGGACCTTTCCTGTCGGAAATTTAAATTTTATCTTTCGATTGTGCCCTCGGATTCGATCTACGACCTACCGTTCAACCACTATCAGGCAGAATGTGAAAGGGGGTGTTAAGACATCAGGGGGTTTAATTTTGTCAGGATATTGCCTGGTCATATGAACAAAT
The DNA here is from genome assembly GCF_021130785.1 of Homalodisca vitripennis. Lineage (NCBI taxonomy): Eukaryota > Metazoa > Arthropoda > Insecta > Hemiptera > Cicadellidae > Homalodisca > Homalodisca vitripennis. The sequence continues at coordinate 9,339 of NW_025785178.1, read as the reverse complement.
TTCCCGGGGGGGTTAATGTTACAAGTGTTTATGACACACGTGGGCCTATTTGAGAGGGTGTTGTGTCTGAACGTAATAACTCTGTCCCTATCTACTTTTGAAGCTTCACTAACGCTCAGCCAACTCACGATGTGGAGGGGGTTTTAGTCACTCGTTAACGTATTAATACAAGGTCAATCTGGAACCAGCATGAATCGCACTAATTGTAGTTGCAAGATTTAAACCCCCTAAAATTGACGACAAAGAATTTGCCTTTTAGAGCATTTACCAGGCTTACGGAAAGATAAACGATATAAAGGTGCTGAACCTTATTTGTAGATCCTATCAATAGCTAGTTACAAAAAATTTTACATTTAAGCTAGGGCCAACGGTTCGGCCATAATCTAGCCCGGAAGGTAAGTTTTTAAGTGAAATTTTCAACATAATCACGTTTTAACGGCTATACAAATGGAAGATAGGGTAACAGGCCACTAGACCTTTTTTTGTAGATCGCATTATTTTGTATTAAAATCAAATTTTTAAATTGGCCTAAACCTAAATTTTTGTCTGCAACGGAGCCCAGAAAACAATATCTCACGTAAAACTTGTAAAATCGATACTTTAAAACGCGTAATGCGGCCAAACCATTGGGGATAGGGCAATATGTTACTTGACCTTTTTTGTAGATCACGCCGTTTACTAAATCCCATTGAAAATTTATTTTGAGCTACGACCAACCGTTTAGGCGCTATCGAGCCCGAAAGGAAAATTTTTGGGCAAAATTTTCAAAATGTTTTCACTTAATCGCGTTTTGCGGCCAAACCAATGGAGATAGAGCAAAAAGTCACTGGACCTTTTTTGTAGATCGCTTCACTCCACACTAGCGTTTTTTCGTCAGATCCGAGCTACGACCTACGGTTTAGACACTACAGAGCCTCAAACAAAAGTCTACAAGAGAAAATTGCCAAAATTCGACAAAATGTTCGAGTTTGGAAGCATTTTTACGGGTTGATCAGTAGAGATGTGGGAAAATCTAATGTGCCTATTTTGTAGATCAGACAATTCGCTAAATCCCCTCAAAAATTAGATTTGAGCTACGACCAACGGTTTATTCGCTAGACGGCTCTAAAGCAAAAAAACTACACCAGTTTTTAACCAGTTTCAACCGGTTTTTAATTTTTTTTTTGAAGGGTTAAAAAGTAAAAATATCCGGTTTTCAGACTTTTCCTCCGGGTCATATTGCAAAAGGTACCTGCATGCCAAATTTCAAGTTTCCAGCACTTCTAGAAGTATGTTAGAATTTGTATATATATGTCAGTCAGTGAGTCAGTCAGTATCACATGCGGCTGTATATATATATAGGACTCGCCTTCGGCTCGCTGGGGGCTACGCCCCCAGGCCCCCATTTGGGTGTTGGCTAAATTCGGGGATAAGCGTAGTTTCGGTGATTGGTTAAATTCAGACGTGAAGTTTCCAAATTTTATGTACCCGTTCTCGAGAATCTTACGGGTCGTAATGCTTCGCTAACGCTCAGCCAAAAGATGTGTGGTGTATAATATTAATCAATTGATGTGGTAGAAGAGTTTAAGTTATGTGTTCGTGAAATTTGGAGACAAGAAAAATTTGGTTTTAACCAAAGTCAGAGGACGTACGTATACCATAGTTTAATTTTCCGGATTTACCCAAACTTTTGACTTTGAGGGCGTTTTGCGGCCTAAACCGTTAGAGATACGAGAAAAAGTGACTGGACCTTTCTTGTCGAAAAATTTAATTTTGAAGAACGATTCTGCCCTCAGATTTTAAGTAGGACCTTTGGTTTTGCCGGTACAGAGCTTGGAAGAAGAAATGTCTTCATAGGCCAGCTATTGTGAATTGTTCAGTGTAAATATAACAAAAAACTGATCCTGAGTCAGTATTTTAAAAGTTGTTTAGGGGGTTTAATTTGCTCAGGAATTTATATACTCATGCCAGGAAATTCCCTGGGGGGATGTGTTTACCGGGGAGGGTAAAATTTTCAGGGGGTTTAATTTACCCAGGAGATTATCTGGTCATACCAGGTAATTCTGGGGGGAGGGTTAATGTTACCGGGGGTTAATGACACACTTGAGCCTATTTTAGAGGGTGTTGTGTCTGTGAACATAATAAAAATTTTTTTGTCCCTATCTACTATTGACGCTTAGCTAACGCTCAACCAGTTTCTAATGTGGAGTTGTATTCACTCGTTAACGTAGCACAGCAAGTGCAAACTGAATCTGGAATGAATTACACAAAAAAGGGGTTAAGACATCAGGGGGTTTAATTTAGTCAGGATATTTTCTGGCCATATGAATAAATTCCCGGGGGGGGGGTTAATGTTACAAGGGGTTAATGACACACGTGGGCCTATTTTAGAGGGTGTTGTGTCTTTGAACATAATAAAAAACACTCTGTCCCTATCTACTATTGAAACTTCACTAACGCTCAGCCAACTCCCGACGTGGAGGGGGGTTTTAGTCACCTCGTTAACGTAGTAAGACAAGGTCATGCTGGAACCAGCACGAATCGCACTAATTATAGTTGCAAGATTTAAAACCCCTAAAATTGACGACAAAGAATTTTCCTTTTAGAGCATTTTACCAGGCTTACGGAAAGATAAACGACAGAAAGCTACTGGACCATTTTTTTAGATCCTATGAATAGCTAGGTACAAAAAATTTTACATTTAAGCTAGGGCTAACGGTTCGGCCAATATCGAGCCCAGAAGGTAAGTTTTTGAGTGAAATTTTCAACATAGTCACGTTTTACGGCTAAACCATGGAAGATAGAGTAAAATGTCACTAGACCTTTTTTGTAGACCGCTTTAATTTGTATTAAAATCAAATTTTTAATTTGGCCTAAACCTAAGGTTGTGTCTGTAATGGAGCCCAGAAAACAATATCTCACGTAAAACTTGAAAAATCGATACTTTAAAAACGCGTAATGCGGCCAAACCATTGGGGATAGGGCAAAATGTTACTTAACCTTTTTTGTAGATCACGCAATTTCCTAAATCCCATTGAAAATTTATTTTGAGCTACGACCAACCGTTTTTGGCCGCTATCGAGCCCGAAAGGTAAATTTTTAGGCGAAAATTTCAAAATATTTTAATGTAATCGCGTTTTTGCGGCCGAACCGATGGAGTTAGAGCAAAAAGTCACTGGACCTTTTTTGTAGTTCACTTCATTCCTGACCATGAATTTTTCGTCAGATCGAAGCTAACTCCAACGGTTCGCCCGCTACAGGGCTTCAAAGAAAGCCTGAGGGGGCAAAACAGGGGTCCGTTCGGGGAATTTTTTTTGAGGGGTTCAAAAGTAAAAATATCCGGTTTTCAGACTTTTCCCGGAGGTTTGAAGATACGTGCGACGTGCGTGCAAAATTTCACTTCTCCAGCACTTCTAGAAGTATGTTAGAATTAGTATTACCTATGTGTCAGTCAGTGAGTCAGTTACACATGCGGCTGTATATATATGGGACTCGCCTTCGGCTCGCTGGGGGCTACGCCCCCAGGCCCCCATTTGGGGTGTTGGCCAAATTCGGGGATAAGCGGTTAAAGTTTACGCTTGCATATTCGGGGATAAGAGGGATTTGGTGATTGTTTAAAATTTGGACATGAAGTCATGCCCGGAAATTCCCTGGGGGGGGGGTTTTTATTGTTACCAAGGGTTAAGAAATCAGGGGGTTATCTGGTCATACAGGAACTTTCCCAAAGGGTGGGTAAAGAGATTTGGTGATTGTTCAAAAATTCGGACATGAGTTCATGCCAGAAAATTTCCCGGGGGGGGGTTTAATGTTACCAGGGGGGGTTAACACATCAGGGGGTTTTAATGTACTCAGGAGGTTATCAGGTCATACCAGGAAATCCCCGGGGGGGGTTAATATTAACCGGGGGGTAATGACACACTTTGGGCCTATTTTAGAGGGTATTGTAATCTGTGAACATAATAACAATTCCTCTGCCCCTATCTACTATATGACGCTTAGCTAACGCTCAGCCAGTTTTTATAATGTGGAGTTGTATTCACTCTTTAACGTAGCAAAGCAAGTGCAAACTGAATCTGGAAGAATTACACAAATATTAGTCACATATTAATTTTTAAAAACTCCAAAAATTGCCAATCTACGACAAATATTTAGCTATTTTATAGCGTTTTTCTTGCTTATTAAAGGACATAACAACAAATAGTTTAAATTACCTTTTTTTTGTAGATCCCATCCAATTTTTAGTCATAAAAGTTTTTTACATTTAAGCTAGAACTAACCGTTTGGTCGCTGTCGACTCAAGAAACAAAGTTATTTAAAAGAAATTGAGAAATATTTACATTTATTAGCCGAACCATTGGAGATAGAGGAAAATGTCACTGGACCTTTTTTTGTAGATCGCATTAATTACTAATAAAATCAAATTTTTATATTCTGTGCTACAATTAGGAGTTTTGGCCGCAATAAAGCCCAGAAAACAAAAATCTCACGTAAAACTTAAAAAATCGATACTTTAAAACGCGTAATGCGGGCCAAACCGTTGAGGATAGGGGATAAATGTTACAGGGCCTTTTTTGTAGATTCACGCCATTTATACTAAATCCCATTGAAAATTTGTTTTGAGCTACGGCCAACCGTTTAGCCGCTATCGAGCCCGAAAGGTAAATTTTTTAGGCGAAAATTTCAAAATATTTTTAATGTAATCGCGTTTTTGCGGCCCGAAACCGATGGAGTTAGAGCAAAAAGTCACTAGACCTTTCTTGTAGTTCACTTCATTCCTGAATTATGAATTTTTCGTCAGATCGAAGCTAGCTCCAACGGTTCACCCGCTATAGGGCTTCAAAGGAAAGCCTGAGGGGGCAAAACAGGGGTCCGTTCGGGAATTTTTTTTGAGGGGTTTCAAAAGTAAAAAAAACCCGGTTTTCAGACTTTTCCCCGGAGGTTTGAAGATACGTGCGACGTGCGTGCAAAATTTCAACGTTTCCAGCTCTTCTAGAACTATGTTAGAATTAGTATTACCCTACCTATGTGTCAGTGAGTGAGTGAGTTAACACATGCGGCTGTATATATATAGGACTCGCCTTCGGCTCGCTGGGGGCTACGCCCCCAGGCCCCCCATTTGGGTGTTGGCTAAATTTCGGGGATAAGCGTAGTTCGGTGATTGGTTAAATTCAGACGTGAAGTTTCCAAATTTTTAATGTATCCGTTCTCGAGAATCTTATGGGTCGTAATGCTTCGCTAACGCTCAGCCAAAAAGATGTGTAGTGTATAATATTAATCAATTTGATGTGGTAGAAGAGTTAAGTTATGTGTTCGTGAAATTTGGAGACAAGAAGAATTTGGTTTTAAACCAAAGTCAGAGGAACGTATGTATACCATAGTTTAATTTTCCGGATTTACCCAAACTTTTGAATTTGAGGGCGTTTTGTGGCTTAACCGTTAGAGATACGTGAAAAAGTAACTGGACCTTTCTCTTGTCGGAAAATTTAATTTTATCTTTCGATTCAGTCGTCAGACTTTAGCTGCGACCTTTGGTTTAGCCAGGAATGAGCTCGGGAGAAAAGTCTGCACTGGTCAGGCTATCGTGAATTGTTTAGTACAAACATAATAAAAACCGACCTTAAGGCAGTATTTTTAAGTTGAACAGTTGGTTTAATATCATCAGGAGATTATCTAGTCAAGCCAGGAAATTCCCTGGGGGGGAGATTAACACATCAGGGGGGTTTAATTTATTCAGAGAGGTTTATTTATTCAGGATAGGTTATCTGGTCAACCAGGGGAATAATTCCCGGGGGGGGGGTCGGGTGTTACCGGGGGTTAATTACACAGTTCGGCCTATTTTTTGAGGGTGTTGTGTCTGTGAAACATAATAAAAAACACTCCTGTCCCTATCTTCTATTGAAGCTTCACTAACGCTCAGCCAACTCCCGACGTGGAGGGGGGTTTTAGTCACTCGGTAACGTAGTAATACAAGGTCAATCTGGAACCAGCACGAATCGCACTAATTATAGTTGCAAGATTTAAAACCCCTAAAATTGACGACAAAGAATTTGCCTTTTAGAGCATTAACCAGGCTTACGGAAAGATAAACGACAAAAAGCTACTGGACCTTTTTTGTTGATTTTCATAAATAGCTAGTTTATGAAAAAGTTTTATACATTTAAGCTAACGGCCAACGGTTCGGGCCACTATCGAGCACGAAATGTAAGTTTTTAAGTAAAAATTTTTCGAGATAATCACGTTTTACGGCTAAACCATGGAAGATAGAGTAAAAAGTCACTGAAACGTTTGTGTACACCGCATTATTTGTATTACAATCAAATTTTTATTCTGGCCTAGAACTAAGATTTTGTCTGAAATAGAGCCCAAAAAAACAAAATCTCACGTAAAACTCAAAAAATCAAAACTTTAAAACGCGTTATGCGGCCAAACCGTTGAGGATAGGGCAAAATGTTACTGAAAGTTTTATATAGATCACGTGATTTCCTAAATCCTAATGAAAATTTTATTTGAGCTACGACCAACCGTTTAGCCGCTATCAAGCCTGGAATGTAAATTTTTTAAGCGAAAATTTCCAAATATTTTTTCACTTAATCGCGTTTTTGCGGTCAAACTAATGGGAGATATAGTAAAAAGTCAATTAACCTTTTTTGTAGATCATATTATTTCCTAAATCTAACCTTCGTTTTATTTTGACCTCCGACCAATGGTTTTCGCCGCTATCGACCCCCGTAAACAAAATTTACACGTAAAAGTTACAAAAAAATTACACATAATCACGTTTTTCGGCCAAACCAATGGAGATAGGGAAAAAAGTCACTAGACTATTTCTGTAGTTCACGTAATTTGCTAATTTGATGGGTCAATCAGATTTGAGCTACGACCATACCGTTCGGCCGCTATCGGGCTAGAAACTTTATTTTAAGCGAAAAAATCTCTGGAATGTCAAACATTCCCGCGTTTTGTGGCTTAACAACACGAGATAGGAAAAAAAGTCACTGAACCTTTTTTGTAGTTCACTTCATTCCTGACTAACGATTTTTCGTCAGATCGAAGCTAGCTCCAACGGTTCGCCCGCTATCGGGCTTACAAAATACGCCTGCAAGGGTAAAAGAATGCGTGATTTTTCGGGAATTTTTTTGAGGGGTTTAAAAGTAAAAAATTCCCGGTTTTTCAGACTTTTCCTGTTGGTTATACGGCAAAAGGTACCTGCGTGCAAAATTTTCAAGTTTCCAGCACTTTCTAGAAGTAGGTTAGAATTTGTATACATAATATCAGTCAGTCAGTTTCACATGCGGCTGTATAGTATATTAGACTCGCCTTCGGCTCGCTGGGGGCTACGCCCCCAGGCCCCCAAAGTAAGTGCCTTAAATTTGGGGATAAGAGGGATTTGGTGATTGGTAAAATTCGGGACATGATGTCATGCCAGGAAATTCCCAGGGAGGGGGTTAACGTTACCTGGGGATAAGACGTCAGGGGGTTATCTGGTCATACCAGGGAACTTCCCAGGGGGGGGGGTTAAGAGATTTGGTGATTGGTAAAATTCGGACATTAGGTCATGCCAGGAAATTCCCTGGGGGGGGGGGGTTAATGCTACCGGGGGTTAATATATTCAGGGGGTTTAATTTACTCAGTTTGGTTATTTGGTCATAAGAGGAAATTGCGCGGGGGGGTGTTAATGTTACCGGGGGTTAACGACACACCCCAGGCTCCCTTTCGGGTGTTGGCCAAATTCGGGGATAAGCGGAATTCGGAATTATCTTATTTAATTGTTCAGTTTTAAATCAAAGTTTTGACTTTAATGGCGTTTTACGGGTTAACCGTTAGAGATACGAGAAAAAGTAACTGGACCTTTCCTGTCGGAAATTTAATTTTATCTTTCGATTGTCCCCTCAGATTCGATCTACGACCTACCGTTCAACCACTATCAGGCAGAATGTGAAAGGGGGTTAAGACATCAGGGGGTTTAATTTTGTCAGGATATTGCCTGGTCATATGAACAAATTCCCGGGGGGTTAATGTTACAAGTGTTTTATGACACACGTGGGCCTATTTGAGAGGGTGTTGTGTCTGAACGTAATAACTCTGTCCCCTATCTACTTTTGAAGCTTCACTAACGCTCCAGCTCTCAACTTCACGATGTGCGGAGGGGGGGTTATTATAGTCACTCGTTAACGTAGTAATACAAGGTGAAGCTGGAACCAGCATGAAGCGCACTAATTATAGTTGCAAACATTTAAAACACCTAAAAGTAAACGACGAAGAATTTGTCATTTAGAGCATTTATCAGGCTTACGGAAAGATAAACGATAGAAAGCTGCTGAACCTTTTTTTTAGATCCTATCAATAGCTAGTTACAAAAAAATTTACATTTAAGGTAGGGCTAAACGGTTCGGCCAATATCGAACCCAGAAGGTAAGTTTTTGAGTGAAATTTTTAAACATAATCACGTTTAACGGCTAAACCATGGAAGATAGAGTAAAATGTCACTGGACCTTTTTTGTAGATCGCGTTAATTAGTAATAAAATCAAATTTTTAAAATCTGTGCTAAAATTAGGAGTGTTAGCCCCAATAAAACCCAGAAAACAAAATCTCACGTAAAACTTAGAAAATCAATACTTTAAAACGCGTTATGCGGGCCAAACCATTGAGGGTAGGGCAAAAAGTTACATGACCTTTTTTGTAGATCACGCCATTTACTAAATCCCATTGAAAATTTGTTTTGAGCTACGACCAACCGTTTAGCCGCTATCGAGCCCGAAAGGTAAATTTTTAGGCGAAAATTTCCAAATATTTTTAATGTAATCGCGTTTTTGCGGCCAAACCAATTGAGATAGAGCAAAAGTCACTGGACCTTTTTTGTAGTTCACTTCATTCCTGATTATGAATTTTTCGTCAGATCAAAGCTAGCTCCAACGGTTCGCTCACTATAGGGCTTCAAAGGAAAACCTGAGGGGGCAAAACAGGGGTCTGTTCGGGAATTTTTTTGAGGGGTTTCAAAAGTAAAAAACTCCGGGTTTCAGACTTTTCCCGGAGGTTTGAAGATACGAGCGACGTGCGCGCAAAATTTCACGTTTCCATCACTTCTAGAACTATGTTAGAATTAGTATTACCTATGTGTCAGTGAGTGAGTGAGTTACACATGCGGCTGTTATATATATAGGACTCGCCTTCGGCTTCGCTGGGGGCTACGCCCCCAGGCCCCCATTTGGGTGTTGGCTAAATTCGGGGATAAGCGTAGTTCGGTGATTGGTTAAAATTCAGACGTGAAGTTTCCAAATTTTATGTACCCGTTCTCGAGAATCTTACGGGTCGTAATGCTTCGCTAACGCTCAGCCAAAAGATGTGTGGTGTATAATATT
>NW_025785177.1:0-21526 GCF_021130785.1 Homalodisca vitripennis | reverse complement strand
AAAAAAGAAGAATAAAGAAAAGTTGCAATAGCAGTTACGGATAATAAAAAATAATTGTTTTAGTACAGGAGTTTTCACATTTCATTAGTTCTGAGTCCTTGGCAAGTTTCATATCTTTTAAATTATTTTGGTTACACAGCGTTGCAAAAAATTTATACAAAAAGTTATTACATTAGGATACTCAAGGATATTGGGCTGGCTTAACTTTAGAACTCGATTAGACGGTGGTTTTGAAAGATAAAATTAAATATAGACTAAACTTGAAATTACTCTTTAATTTTGGTACGGTTGTAGTATAGTAATTTATTATTATTTATCAACCATTTTGCCTTATACCATACATTCATTTTTTTTTAAATTTGGGACCTATTCTGAGGATTTTACTGGTTTTCCATTCACTGTTCGTGGAAGAATTTCCCACATAGTCAAAGGTCGAAAGGATCTATATCAACTTAAAACATTAAACTTGTGCCACTACTGAAACGGTTTGCGAACTGTAATAAAAAAAGTTAAGCTGATAAAGTTCAACATTAATTAAACATTTATGTCCACAAGTTACCTTACAATGCCCCCCCCCCCCCCCCCCCCCCCCCCCTATATATATGATGGGCAAAATTGAGATTCAACATGCCTAAGATTGCCAGATGTTATTGTTATTTGTTGTATTTGGTACCGAATAGAGGAATGTAAAGTAAAAAAGCTACAAGTAACTGCATTTAACCAGATATTTAATCCTCGGGATCGGCTATTAGCAGCACAACAGAGATGCGTGGACATTGCCTGCTGTGGGCAGTCAAATAGCAGTCTGGTCGTAGAATCAAGCCTTCGACATTAAATCGAAACGATATTTTGTTTAAGAAAGTCCTTGACAGAAGATTAGAAAGTCCCCATAATTTAAAAATATATACATGATGCTGTACATCACGAAACGGCTACTAACAAAAACAGGTTTTATATAGATGTAAAATGGACTTTTTTTACCTATTACTAATACAACTACAAGTATTTTGTTTTTTTCGTAAAATGCTCCTATATAAAATATTTAGTTTGTTATATTCAAAAGTGGCATTTATTTCTCTTAATAAGAATCTTCTTATCCCAATTTACAAATATATCTTAGTCGCTCAATAAATAATATTTCTTCCCTTGTGCGTGGCGTGGAAGAATTTTCAGGCTGGTGACTACAGATTTATCTCTAATCTAATGCATATACCTGGATTACAATTATTGTTTATGTTGAACCCACAACAATTGAAATCCTGGGTTGGGGTGATCGAGCTATGTAAGCGTCCACAGAAAAAAAAAAAACGCTTAAGTCGGGTTCAAAATGCTAGCTATTTTGGTCTTATACTGAAAAAGTTAACAGGTGTTTAAGAAATAAGATATTTTAAATTGTATAATCATGTTCTAAAAGTAGAAAAGCGTACCAAAATAAATTAATGATATGATAATATCCAACATGGATGGAATCAGTGTGCTTGAGAGAGTATAACAGTTGATATACGAAGTTATGTCACACTTAATACAAAGTTATCATCTCCCCGTCCCTGCCAACCCTCACTTCCAAGACAAGGTGACTCCTAATCTCATTGGTGGGAGATTATCTCACCAACTTAAGATATTATCTCCGACACGAACGGTAGAAGGTTTCTGCTGTCAATTTTAAACCTTCAATATTTTTTGTGATAAAGGATTTTCTTATGAATATAAAAAAATATAACGACATATTTTAGGTCTCACACTGACACAAACAACGGAGCTAATATTGTTTCTTCTATTAATAAACCTATATATTACAGCATTACCTTTGGAGTAACTAATCACTGCGATATTGCAACATTGCGCTACGGGTAACGAATTACTTATAGCATTGCGGTACGACTAATCACTGCGATATTACAGCTTAACGCTACCACTAATTATTCACTTGGATATCACTATTTCTGTTTTCATAAATAATCAACAATTGAATTATTAGAGTGTCACGTTATAATAACACATACGCTATGTGTATAATAATAACTGCAGCCATGACAACAATAGGCAAAAGGCTAGTAGTTTATTGGGAGGTTGTAGCATTCCATTATTCATGAATAATAAAAGGAAAATCGCTGTACATACTCCTTATGATTACTAACCTTTAAGCTGTTAACTTTACATCAAATCATTTCTCTTATCACGCTTCAAGTGCATAAATTTGTAACAACAAAAGCCGTAATTGGTTGATGGTTATGAAAACTAAACTCTGATTAAAACTTCACGAAAAAGAAATATTTGCCTTTCTAAATTTGTGAACTCGTTGCATCACATAAGATCGTAACTTGAAACTTTTCGATAAACGTGTTGCCTTACCATGACACAGCGAGGAAAATTTTTAACTCATTGTTAACTACAGTGTAACTTAGTTATGGAGGACATTTGTGATCAATTCTACGCATCAGCCATGAAGGTAGCTTAGCGCAAGTATGTAGGTCAAAGTAAAAGGAGATCTCAATGTTTATCGTTCACGTTCAACACTGACACAAAGGGGATTTGCGATCAATCCTACTCTTCAGCAAAGTAGGTAGCTGAAGCTTAAATATATAGGTCAAAGTATGGGAAGCTCTCAATCTCATCGATGACGCCCAACACTGACGACATGGGTTAAATTTGTGACCGATACTACATAACTTTTCAACTATTAGTCAAAATATATCTTTCTCTTAGGTATTTAATTAAATCTTTTTTATATATACTCTTTCATTATATGAGCATTATAACAATTATAAATTATTTTAAGTATTTAGGAGTGTTGTCAATTAATTTAAAAACTATCTGAATAATTTTACAATAAAAGTTGGTAAACGTCTTGCGGTTTAAAGTTTAAAATAAGATTTTACGGTTATAACCTTTATTTTTGTAAGGCTTGAGGTGTTATTGTATGTTGCAAATGCATTACTTAAAACATAGTATTTGGAAAACAGGTTTTGATTATTTTAAACATTTTACAATTATTTGAATGCAGGTTCAATTTTATAGTAATAGGAAAAAATTAAATGAAAACAATATGTAATATTTTATTAGTATCTAAATTATAGAATCCAGAAATCCAGAAAGTTCAAGTAAAAAAAATTGTGTTATGTTCCTAAGCAAGTAAGTCGATACATTTATCCTGTTACAGTATATTCTTTATTGTCGCGTTTTAACATAATATTCATGCAAACTTACGTGCATAGTTAGTCATACAGTAACAAAAGGATTATTTCCTCACAATATGTGTAGTTTGATTTTAACATTTTTAAATATAATTATGATAAAAGGATATTTGGGATATTGGTTAAAATCGAGGATAATTTTCTGATTTCTTTAGGGTCAAATTAGGGCGTGTAAACTAAAAAGTGTATCTAAAAATTGCACTAAAATAATTCCCAATCCCCAAATTGACCCGTTGAATATTTTTTAATATTAAGAATAATTTTAATAAATTATTTCTCTAGGGTCAAATTAGAGTATAGAGAGATAGAAAACTGTTATGGTTACTTGGTATGATCTGAGAAAACACGGTTTGCTTTGCCGCCAGTTTCCATCAGTGCACTGTAGCAGTGTATAAACAAAGACGACGCTCCTTCCTACTGCTCCTTTGATCAGCGCGCCAATCAGATGTCTGTTTCTCTCACCACAGCTACTTAAAGCAGTCACCTGCAATAGGCTGAACTCACTATAACACCGCTGATAAATTTTATAAACATAATTGTTATTATAGTCGACTTACACGAAGTTTTATTCAATAACATTTTCTTTAGTGAACACAAGCAAAACGTCTATTTTTACTTTTTGCCCCTCGCCAGTAGCTGATCAACGAAATCCGTTTTCTGTCTGTACGCACATAAGGGTCGAACGAGCGGATCTAGATGCTTGGATCTTTACTTTCCATTACCTGTAAAACGGTATTAATGGAATTTATTACGGTACTGGATGAAATTTATTAATTTACAAACATTGCTGTTATTATATTTGACTTAACAAAGTTGTACTTAATAATTTTTTTAGCGAATAAAAAACAAAACATCTATTTTTATTATTGCCCTCCGCCAGTTGCTGATAAACGAAATCCGTTTTCTGCCTGATCTGTACGCATAGGGGTGGAACGAGTGAATCTAGAGGGTTTAATCTAAACTTATATTACCTCTAAAACGATATTAAAAATTGCAAACAAACGGTCCACTGGGTCTTTATTTCTGTCTTGAAAAGTGACTACGTTTACAATGGCCTTCATGGATGGGGTAACCATATTGGCAATGGTAAAACATTTGGGAGAAACAAAATTAGTAACTAACATACCATAGTAATAAAGATTAATCATATAAAATTTTTCCGTAACTTATTTTTAAAATGCGATAAAATTATTTTGTTTGATTAGTTAATATGCAGTTTATTAATTTTCTGATCAAACAAAAAATTTTTTTTACTGTATTATAATGACTGAGATTACTAATGAGGGCTGGGGTGCAACATGTATTATAGTTAAAAAGTGACCATCAACTTACTTTATTATTTGTGGAACATAGCCCAGAACTGGATAGCAGTGCGGTAATATGCAATTTACGTAGTAAACATTTTTACAGTATACGAGTGTTTTGCTTTTCATTTCCTAGGATAGGGTCCTTAAAACTGAGGTAAATAACTATTTTCATGGGTTTTATGTATTCTCATTGTTTTGTAAACGCAAAGTATATTTCTGCATAAAAGATGTAAGAAGGAAATAGTTTAACTTTAACGTATAACATTTGGTTTCAAAAACCCACCTCTACTAACTCTAGATCTTATATATCTAAGAAAATATTTAAATATTATTTTGTTATTGGAGTACCGATGCACCCGACATAATGAAACAAATGAATTATTGCATAATCAGGTTGGACAACGCTGTGTCCCCGTTATTCAATCAATATACTTGTTCCTTGGACCAATAGAAACATGTGTACCAAGTTTTAAATCTAAGATATTTTCTCTAATGTGTTATCGCACAGAAGGCAGACGGACGGACAAACTAGTTTAAGAAGACTTAATGTAATGTAACGTGTGTCCATTAAGTGTGCATGTAATGTAAGTGGTTACGTTCCCTAGTAACGTACACGTGAGTCCAGAGATTACTTCACGTATATGATACAGCCGTGGGATGTAGCTCTATTATAAACATAAGAGCGAGGTAATTATATAATATGGATGATCGCGTTACGAAGGCTTTCATACTCCTATAGAACAGCCTTTTCACCCATCAATTTCTCTACTCCTGCGATGTGGCATACAACTGCCTAGAAGAATTGTTAAATTGCCTTCCCAGACTTTACAAAAAACCGAATTAAATTAAACAATATAATTTCTCGATACAATCAAACTATTTATAATTTGCATAAGGTAGTTTATTACTTTAATGGGCTATTATAAGGAGTGGCATTTAATATTTAATGATATTAACAAAGCAAACCTTGAAGGGATAACATGATTTCGGACATTTACCATCGTTATACATGTATGTTACAAAAGATTATAAACACAATTTTTTTGAGGATTGGGATCTATCCTCTTCGCCAGGTGGGGGAGGTTTTAATACATACAAATATAAAAAACAAGAAGAAGAAAAAAATGAAAGAAAGAAGAATACATACAAATATTTTTTATACATTCCTAAAAACCTGATAATATTTTCATATGACTGTTGTATTATACCTTTTGTAACATGTAACGATGGCAAATGTCCCAAATCCTGTTATCCTTCCCAAACCTTCCATCGTTTAATAACAAAATTTAAACAAAGAAGTTATAAACTTGTTAGAAAAATCATGTCTGTAGCCATTAACAATACGGAACATTTAACATTTAAAATAAAATAAAGGAAAGTATATTTTATGAATTTTCAAGATTTCAATGAGTAGGAAACAAAGTTTGTTAAATAACTTATCAAAGTTTAATTTGAGGACTGACTTGCAATGTTATTATTTCCCATCAGTGATGTTGGTGAATACCAGGAGAAAGGGTAAAGCTCTCACAGTAAATCGGATAACTTCAATTTACCGTCGGTCCCTATTGTGTCTGATCAAAGAAAGGTAGACATTGCTTTTCAATAGGTTAACAATGACGCTCCAGTTCAATGTGGAGGGATGAATCACAATAAAAACAATAAAATACTGGGTTAATTCTTATTCCTTATCAAAGTCCTTTATTTAAATTTCATAGCATCGTAAAATAATTTAATTAGAAAAGATCGTGCAAAGACCTTAACTTCCAAAACATGTATTATATTATCCCGCACATTTAAAAAGAGAGAGAATAGATATTTGCAATAATACACGTATTTTGTTGTAAGTTATTGTGTTTGGTTTGTTCCTGAAGACTTTTCAGAACTTTTTTTAAGAGACAAATTAAACTTTCGTAAGTGTAAGTTTCTTTAAAAACAATTAATTTGTAAGAAAAGTCTCACTGAATAAAATGTATTAAGACAATATACCGTCAGAAAAAGAAAGTTTTAAAACCACTACATTCATATTTGTGAATTATCGGCATCAGGCAATTTAAATTGGACCCAAGTCTACCTACGACGTTTTTTTTCAAGTGAGAAAATGTGGATTGTAGACTGTGATCTGGCGAAGAATATTCTTTAAATGAGGCAAGTGGGTTATGTTCCTCAATACCATACACCATGAAAATTGAAAACTTTAAAACTCAGTTTATGACGGTAAAATACTATACGGACGAATTAAATATGTTATTCTCTGGAAGACAATATTCTTCAGCGCCGTAGTATAGTATATGCCACAATTAGTTCTCTAGTTGACAGATATTGCATAGTGAGTGAAAACCAATCATCTGAAGAACTAGAGGGTACATTACGTTAGCGGTAACGTTTGTACCAATTTAAGATGACATTCCGCCTTCCAATCATGATAACTTTATGGACAGTTAGACTACAGCCTGTTGTTTTGTATTAAAGGAGATTCAAGGAATACATTATAAATACCGTAATAGTTATGATGATGTAATATGTATTCTGAGTATGTGTTTCTCGCTACTACCTTAAAAGTAAACAAATACAAGCATATGCTACTGTAAAAATCTCATAACGCCTTAAAAATATTTTCCATTAACTCGTGTATCTCATAGCAAAACAATAAGTGCTGGTATTAAACCTTTGTTATACATTTACAAATGTTTTTATAACAGCAACACTTTTAAAGGAATACTCCAGCACTTCACGTGCACAACGATAATATTCAATCAACTCTGACATCTTGTTTATTGGTTTGCATTGTGAAATCCTTTTCACAACAACATGTGAGGTTGAGTGGTAGAGAGGGCTTGACAGCCTTAACACCACTTCTTTAATAAAGGCATTTTCATTTCATTCATAACAGTATAATTCCTGCACGTAGTCCGCGACCTCAATAGCCTTCAACAAAAAGGTTTTTCTCTCCTGTAATGTAAAGAATCAAAGAATAATTAGGAAAATATACCATTTTCTATTATGCCCCTCATGGCCGGATATAGAATCGCGTAGGTTTTTAAGACAGAAAGAAAATGTTAATCATTAACGAGGGCAGTTTAATAAAGAAGTAAAAATTATTATAACTAAACACTTTTTCTAAAAAAAATGTTTCATTACATCTAAAATAGAATTCGTTCAAACTGATTTAACATCTCTTAGCAGCCATTTCATCAGGTTAAGTTTAAAAATAAAATGGTTTTAGTTATGTTTAATTGCGGAAACAACAACAAAAAATGTTGCATCTATATATATATTTGATTAACAGTTTAAATCCATAAGCTCAACTATGTCTCCCCACAGGTGCACAAGAGGTTAAATATTGTTTACATTTATATATTTGAATATAAAATTTCGCGTTTCTCCAATAATACTATATATTCCGTATATATCGATACTCAATGTAATTTTACCTTCCAAAGATTGATTCTATACACCCAATTAGATATATCCATATTTTGTTTAACCTTGTTTTTTTACTAAATCGTAAAATATTTTATATATTAGTATAGTGATATATTATTTTGTCTTTAAAAAAACATTTCTGTAGTAGTCGCTCGTGATGGACAGTTAAGTATTATTTTTAAATTCTGGTCTTGTAATGGTTGAGCATTTTTTTGCAAAATACCACACATTTGAATGTTGAAGGTTTGATTCCACACAAGACTGACAACTAATTGCGTTTATTTGTGGTTAGTAGCAATGAACTACATCTATAGTATCTGGTACTTAATTTGAAAGCTACATTAGAGCGGCGAGAGAGAGAGAGGGAGGGAGGGAGAGAGAGAGAGAGAGAGAGAGAGAGAGAGAGAAGAGAGGAGAGAGAGAGATGAAATGAAATGAAATGGAAAATAAAATGAAAAATGCCTTTATTTACAGAGGCGAAGTTAGGACTTAAAAGTCCTCTCTACCACTTAACCTCCAAAAAAAACAAACAAAGTAAAATATTATCATACCTATTACAACATTGTAATTGACACTTCAACTAAATCACTTTAATAATTTATTACATATTGGATGTAACATAATAATGTATATATATAAATTATAATTAAAATTAACCATTTAGATTAAACTCTAACATAAATCTCTTTACAGGCAACTAATAAAAACTATTCCTATCCTAATCAGCTTTCATTCCCCATCCACGCAACTCACATACAGTTACCACAAGTGTGACCACAATAACCACCAACCGTCACTCCCGCCGAGGTCCGCAGCAGAAAGGCCCGAACCTCCGCCCCAAAGCGATCGCGCTTGTCAATAGTTCTTGATGTTGTCTGGGGAGAGCGTTCCACAATCGACATGCGGAAACAGTGAAAAGATTTATTATATAAGGTTGTCCTATGAATTGGAGTTGATAATAAAGATGCACCCCTACGAGTTCTACGTGCACTAATATCAGACATAAAAAACGAAACTTTGGGCCAAATAACTTGGACAACCATTGTGGATTAGTGCGTGCAAACAGACTAAGTACATGAAGATCTCTAAGTTCTTTGGATTTTTAATAGGGATAATTGCTCAAAAATAAGGAGGAGATACGTGATCATCACATCGTAAGTTGAAAATAAACCGAATACAATAATTCTGTGCACGCTGAATTTTACTAGAAAGGTCAACAGTCATGTCATTGATCACCCACGTCACAGTAATTGAAGTGAGGTAAAAACTAGAGTTTTCACCAACATCACTCTAACATCCAACGGCAGAGTATTGTGCAAATCGCTTGAGGCCATGTATACAGGCAAAAACCCTATGGACAAATTTGTGACACCTGATCAGCCCATCCCAGGTTTTTGTTGATAGTTATTCCCAGGTTTTTTACTTTTCATTGTAAAACTATTTCTTTATTGTTCAGTAATCAGTCTTGGAGCAGTATTAATGTCAATTTTAGTAATAAGCCTTTTATAGCCTATTAAAATACAGTTAGTCTTGGTTTCATTAAGTTTCAGTCCATGGTCTGCAAGTCCAGTAAGTTATTGAATCAATATCAGAGTTCATTACCTGTAAACAAGTGTCCATCTCATTAGGTGAAAAGTGGCGGTAAATTTTGTAAATCGTCAGCGTACAGATGGAACTTTGAGTGTCGGATGCTAGTAGTTATGTCATTAATGTAGAGTGTAAAAAGAAGTGGTCCAAGTACAGAACCCTGAGGCACCCCTCGGGTGACAGGTTTCCACTCGGAGCACCCATTGTCAGTCTTGACACGCTGCTGTCGCTCGGAGAGATATGACCCCACCCACCTGACACAACCATCAGAGAAACCATACCTCTTCAATTTGATCAATAAAAGAGGGTGATACACGCAGTCGAAGGCCTTGGAAAAATCGAATAGAGTCAAAATTGTAGCTTGTCGCTTGTCCATAGCAAAGTCTTATATCTTCTGTGATTTTTAAAAGGGCTGTGGCAGTACTGTGGTGAGGGCGAAACCCAGATTGAAATACCGACAAAATATTGCCACTGTCAATAAAAACGGGAGAGAATTGTTGTTGGACTATTCTTTCTAAACACTTGGATAGCGCAGGCAGTATACTAATAGGTCTTAAATCAGATGGAGCTTTAGGGGAAGAACACTTATTTAAGGGACGGATTTGAGCTCGCTTCCATATATCTGGAAAAGTTGAGAGACATTAAAGATTTATTAAATATTGCAGTAATAACTGGGAGGGTGACTGGCAGAGTGCTCTTAATGAACTTGATTGGAATGTTGTCGGCCCGACTGCATTGCTAGACCATCCTCATGACCGCCCTGAACACCTCAGCCTCAGGTCACCGGAGTGAAAAGAAAAACTGATGAACAGGTCTGTCAAGCGGAGAAGCCTCTAGCTCTATGACATAATCACGAGCACGGGACAGATCAATGGGGACGTTAGCAAAAAAGTTATTGATTATATTTGGATTTAAATGGGTTTGTTGGTCACCATCAGATCAGAGAGAGAGAGAGAGAGAGAGAGAAGGAGAGAGAGAGAGAGAGAGAGAGAGAGAGAGAGAGAGAGAGACAATTGACAATTGACAATTCGTTTATTTACCCTGCCTTGGTTTGGACCGATGGTCCACTCCTCCACCAAGACAGGCTTCAAAACTTTCACAAATACAGAATTTTACAATTGAGTTGTGGCATTATAGTTAACTTAATAAGAATAACTAACTATTACATCTCGTTTTACTACATTTAAACTACAAATTTTCACACTTACACTCGGTATCTTCTAAATTTATATACACTTCAAGTTTATCTCATAAAAATTTTTTTATTTCATTTATTAAATCGTTACAAATGTTATTAATTCAACTAATATCTATAAATACCTTCTTAATAATTCCTCTCTTAGTTTTTTTTACGAAATATATCATAACTAACACTATTTCTTAATATCATTACATAACATATTCACAAGCCTAATGGACATTACAATGGAAAGATCTCCCATACGAAACAGTTCTATGAATAGGAAAACTGAAGCGTACTATTACCAAAAACGTGTTTCTCTCAAATGAACATCAAAACAATCTTGAATATTTTTTCATACACAAATAGTCAGGTTTCCTTGTCTGAAAAAGTTTATAACATCATACTTAAAAATATTATATTCCCTTCTTTCCTTTATTTTTAGCCCATCCCAACCTAGAATAGTATCTAGTTACATGATCATCCAACCTCAAATTAAAAATGTACCTAATACACGCATTTTTGAGCCCTTTGTAATTTACTAGTTAAGGTATCATATCAAAATCACAAAATGCTAAATTAGCGTAAATCAAAGTATGGTATAACCAAAGTTAAAACTAACATTTTCTTAATAAACACTGGAGGATTAAAAACACAATCTTTTAAATTGATATATGGACTGAAAAACTTTGTTATGAATATAATTTAACTTGTTCAACCCACGATAGAGTTTGGTTCATTCTTAATCCTAAATTCACAACGGATTGCTCATATTTTAAAATCTGATTATTTATCACAACTGGAAACACACATTATCAATATCAATATTTGAAATTAACCTAGGATTACCGATAATTATTGGTTTACATTTTGATATATTAAGATTCAAGCCATGATCAGTACACCACTTGTAAAGTTTTCCCCCAAAATCAACGTTTATATTATTTATAGCTGTATTAATGTCTTTTAAATGGCAATGTATATACATTTGGGGTGTCGTCTGCATACAGCATCAACCTGCTAAACATAATAGGTTCATCAATTCTATTAATATATAGTGAAAACAATAAAGCTGAGAGGTTTGAGCCTTGTGGAACTCCTACACTATTTAATTTTCCAATCCGAGAAAGATCCCCCCGTTGTCTTTACCCTTTGAATTCTTTGTTCTAAATAAGACTTGAACCAATTAACAGTACTTACACTAAAATTATATGACTCAAGTATGGATAACAAAAGCCGATGCTGTACACAATCAAACGCTCTTGTAAAATCTAGTAACATTAATATAGTAATTTTCCTATTATCTATAGCCAATCTAATATCATCTGTAATTCTTATCAGTGCAGTCTGAGTACTATATGATGATCTATATCCAGACTGATACTTGAACAAAATGTTATTATCATTAATATATTTATACATCTGCTGAAACACAATCTTATCTAACATCTTACCTAGTACACACAAAATAATTTATTGATCGATAATGCTTGCACTCCGAAGGATCGGATACTTTTGGTAGGGGAAGAATTAAAGCCTCCTTCCATTTATCAGGATACACACTATTTGCCAAAGAAAAATTATAAATGTGACATAGCACATGTTACAGAGAGAGAGAGAGAGAGAGAGAGAGAGAGAGAGAGAGAGAGAGAGAGAGAGAGAGAGAGAGACAATTGACAATTGACAATTCGTTTATTTACCCTGCCTTGGTTTGGACCGATGGTCCACTCCTCCACCAAGACAGGCTTCAAACTTTCACAAATACTGAATTTTACAATTGAGTTGTGCCATTATAGTTAACTTAATAAGAATTACTAACTATTACATCTCGTTTTACTA
This sequence comes from Homalodisca vitripennis, assembly GCF_021130785.1. Lineage (NCBI taxonomy): Eukaryota > Metazoa > Arthropoda > Insecta > Hemiptera > Cicadellidae > Homalodisca > Homalodisca vitripennis. Next base: position 8,996 of record NW_025785177.1, on the reverse strand, counting down.
CATTTAAACTACAAATTTTCACACTTACACTCGGTATCTTCTAAATTTATACACTTCAAGTTTATCTCATAAAAAAATTTTTTATTTCATTTATTAAATCGTACAAATGTTATTCATTCAACTAATATCTATAAATACCTTCTTAATAATTCCTCTCTGAGTTTTTTACGAAATATATCATAACTAACACTATTCTTAATATCATTACATAACATATTCACAAGCCTAATGGACATTACATGGAAAGATCTCCCATACGAAAACAGTTCTATGAATAGGAAACTGAAGCGTACTATTACCAAAACGTGTTTCTCTCAAATGAACATCAAACAATCTTGAATATTTCTCATACAAATAGTCAGGTTTCCTTGTCTGAAAAAGTTTATACATCATACTTAAAATATTATATTCCCTTCTTTCCTTTATTTTTAGCCATCCCAACCTAGAATAGTATCTAGTTACATGATCATCCAACCTCAAATTAAAAATGTACCTAATACACGCATTTTGAGCCCTTTGTAATTTACTAGTTAAGGTATCATTCAAATCACAAAATGCTAAATTAGCGTAATCAAAGTATGGTATAACCAAAGTTAAAACTAACATTTTCTTAATAAACACTGGAGGATTAAAACACAATCTTTTAAATTGATATATGGACTGAAAAACTTTGTTATAAATATAATTTACTTGTTCGACCCACGATAGAGTATGGTTCATTCTTAATCCTAAATTCACAACGGATTGCTCATATTTTAAAATCTGATTATTTATCACAACTGGAAACACATTATCAATATCAATATTTGAAATTAACCTAGGATTACCGATAATTATTGGTTTACATTTTGATATATTAAGATTCAAGCCATGATCAGTACACCACTTGTAAAGTTTTCCCAAATCAACGTTTATATTATTTATAGCTGTATTAATGTCTTTTAAATGGCAATGTATATACATTTGGGTGTCGTCTGCATACAACATCAACCTGCTAAACACAATAGGTTCATCAATTCTATTAATATATAGTGAAAACAATAAAGCTGAGAGGTTTGAGCCTTGTGGAACTCCTACACTATTTAATTTCCAATCCGAGAAAGATCCCCCCGTTGTCCTTTACCCTTTGAATTCTTTGTTCTAAATAAGACTTGAACCAATTAACACTACTTACACTAAAATTATATGACTCAAGTATGGATAACAAAAGTCGATGTTGCACACAATCAAACGCTCTTGTAAAATCTAGTAACATTAATACAGTAATTTTCTTATTATCTATAGCCAATCTAATATCATCTGTAATTCTTATCAGTGCAGTCTGTGTACTGTATGATGATCTATATCCAGACTGATACTTGAACAAAATGTTATTATCATTAATATATTTATACATCTGCTGAAAACACAATCTTATCTAACATCTTACCTAGTACACACAAAATATTTATTGATCTATAATGCTTGCACTCCGAAGGATCGGGCACTTTTGGTAGGGGAAGAATTAAAGCCTCCTTCCATTTATCAGGATACACACTATTTGCCAAAGAAAAATTATAAATGTGACATAGCACATGTTTTATCTCCTCATAGATTATTCGTAAGAATTTTATTGGAATTCCATCATTGCCAATAGCATTTGACGAAACATCCATCAAAGCCTTATACACAGTATCAGAATCAATACCATTAAATTGGAAACTATTATTTACACTATTAGGATTAAATAAGTTTTTATAATATTCAATAAGGTCTGGGTTTATTCTATTATTAACACCACAAAAATATGCATTTAAATTATCTAAAGACATGACAGGATCAATCAACTTTTTTGACACTTTGCCAGCTCCCTGACTCTTTAAGATTTTCCAAAGATCTTTATTTGATTGTTCATTTTGAAAAACATGTGCAAAATGTTGATTCCTACTATCTCTAACTATTCTTTTTATCCTATTGCGTAAAAACTCTATAGTTTTCCCATACAACATTATTCTTAGTTCTTACATACTGCTTATAAACTCTATCTCTTTCCTTCATCATGTTTTTTAATTTCATCATTAATCCAAGGACAAACGTTTTTCTTCTTGGAAATTTTTCTCTCAGGTATATACTTATCAAATAATTGTCTTAGTTTATTATTTAATATTTCAACCTTGTCATTAACACAATTACTTACAAAAATATCGTTCCAACATATATTAGCACATTCGGTTTTTAGGCTATCCTTATCCATGTTTTTAAAGTCCCGTATCAGTATTTTTCCATTATCTCTAACAAGTTTGGTTTTCAGATTTAACTCTACATATATTAAATCATGATATGATAACCCTGAAACAGAAAGTTTGACCGAATTCTCTTACTCTATCCCTGTTATTAACAATAATTAAATCTAACAAAGAATCGGAATTAGGCTTATGATATGTAGGATTTAAAGGCAGTATACATAAATTCAAACTGTTTACAAGATTCAAAAACTGGGTCTTATCAGCGAAAAACCTATTATCACTAATGTCGGTATTAAAATCTCCAATTAAAACAAAATTATCATAAACAGGTGTCAGATTTGCTTAATACATCAAAGCATTCAGCTATATGACCCACTTTTGGTGGACGGTACACAGCACACAATAACAATTTCCATCTCAAAGAAACTTCCAAAACAAGATATTCTGGTTTTTTACAATATACTGCATTAGACATACAAATAATTTTATAATTAAATTCCTTTCTAATATAAATCGCGAGGCCTCCTCCTTCTTTACCCTCTCTATCATGACGTATTAAATTGTAATTTTCAATCATAAACAACACAGATGAGACAGCTGGCTTTAGAAATGTTTCTGTTACAACTATAATATCAAAACTTTCGATATTAAAAAGGCTTAGAAAAGTTTCTCTATGTACAATAATATTTTCCGCATTAACATGAATGATCCTTAAATAATTTTTAAGGAGAGAGAGAGAGAGAGAGAGAGAGAGAGAGAGAGAGAGAGAGAGAGAGAGGAGAGAGAGGAGAGAGGAGAGAGAGAGAGAGAGAGAGGAGAGAGAGAGAGAGAGAGAGAGAGAGAGAGAGAGAGAGAGAGAGAGAGAGAGAGAGAGAGAGGAGAGAGCGAGAGGAGAGAGAGAGAGAGAAGAGAGAGAGAGAGAGAGAGAGAGAGAGAGAGAGAGAGAGAGAGAGAGGAGAGAGAGAGAGAGAGAGAGAGAGAGAGAGAGAGGAGAGAGAGAGAGAGAGAGAGAGAGAGAGAGAGAGAGAGAGAGAGAGAGAGAGAGAGAGAGAGAGAGAGAGAGAGAGAGAGAGAGAAGAGAGAGAGAGAGAGAGAGAGAGAGAGGAGAGAGAGAGAGAGAGAGAGAGAGAGAGAGGAGAGAGAGAGAGAGAGGAGAGAGAGAGAGAGAGAGAGAGAGGAGAGAGAGAGAGAGAGAGAGAGAGAGAGAGAGAGAGAGAGAGAGAGAGAGAGAGAGAGAGAGAGAGAGAGAGAGAGAGGAGAGAGAGAGAGAGAGAGAGAGAGAGAGAGAGAGAGAGAGAGAAGAGAGAGAGAGAGAGAGAGAGAGAGAGAGAGAGAGAGAGAGAGAGAAGAGAGAGAGAGAGAGAGAGAGAGAGAGAGAGAGAGAGAAGAGGAGAGAGAGAGAGAGAGAGAGAGACAATTAGACAATTTCTTTATTTATCCTGCCACAGTTTAGACCTACGGTCCAATCTCCCACTGTGACAGGCCAACAATACATATATTACCATATATAAAGCGAGTTGTGACTGTTACATATTCAACAACAATAATAAAATTATTAATATGTTAATTGTATTACTTCACTATTACAACCATGAAATACTTTGATAAATATTACACTCTATCATACAGATAGATTATACAACAATGTAAAGGTTAAAGTAAACATTTATTAATATTAAGCTATTTAAGTTTAAACACTACTATTTCACAACTTTCTTACAAATATTTCCATAATCTAAAGACAATTCTATTAAATACTTTGATAAATATTACACTCTATGGTACTGATAGTTTATACAACAATGTAAAGGTTAAAGTTACACATTGTTTATCATAATTAAGGTGTTTAAGTTTTAAACAATTACATTGAGATTTCCTACTTTCATTGTTTCATATCTTTTTTCACGAGATTACATTTGAGCTTTTTCAAGAAATTTTTGATACTGGTACTATCTTTAATACTATTATCTAGGTTATTTAACAATCTTATTGACTGAGTGTGAAATGCCTTGCCATACACAACAGTTTCTGTGTATTGGAAACTGTAAAATTGTACTACCAAAACGTGTTTGTCTCAAATGTACATTTTCCATGAATCTGTATTTTTCATATAAATATTGAGGCTCTCTATTATTTAAAGTTTTATATATGCTAATGATATTATATTATATTCTAAACGTTCTCTTATTTTTAACCATCCTAACTGTTTGTAGTAATTAGTCACATGGTCATCCAAAACGTAAGTTAAAAATAAATCTAATACAGGCGTTTAAAGCCTTTTTGCAAACGATCAATCATCATGTTATTCATGTCACAATAAGTCACCAAAGCATAGTCCAAACAATGGAAGTACCAAACTAGAAATCAACATGATCTTAATCTCAACAGATGGTCTGAAACATAGACGTTTAAACTGATATATGCATTGAAAAACCCTTTTATATACATAGTTAACCTGTTCTGACCAGGATAAAGTATTCATTATTCTAATCCCAAGATTTAACACCATATTCTCATACTTTAGAAATCTACCATTGATAGATACACGATTGACACTGTTTAGATCTATAGTGTTTTAACAGTCTACTAGTCCCTAAAATTATTGATTTACATTTGGCAATATTTAAGCTCAAACCATGATCATTACACCATTGAAATAATGTGCTTAAATCAGCATTCAAACTTGCCACTGCATTGTTTATATCCTTAACATTAGTGTGTACATACAATTGTAGATCGTCAGCATATAACATTGAATTACTAAAAACTAACGATTCGCATATTTTATTTATATACAAAGAAAATAGCATTGCAGAGAGAGTTGAACCTTGCGGAACACCCACAGGATTATGCCTCCAATTAGACAGTAAACCACTCACAGTTTTTTAAACCCTTTGAACCCTATTTGACAAATATGACTGAAACAATTTGGTAGCATTATCACTAAAACAATATGATTTAAGGATTGATAACAACAATTCATGATGGACGCAGTCGAATGCACGTGTGAAATCAAGTAGAACCATCACAGTTAATTGACGTTTGTCCATAGCAAAGCGCAACATCATCAGTAATACGGACCAGGGCAGTTTGAGGTACTTAAAAGTTGGTTCTATACCCAGACTGATACTTATACAGTACATTAGTATTGCAAATAAATGTATATACACCTGTTCATAGATTAAACTTATCAAATACTTTACTTAACCGAATACACATAGAATATTTATTGCTCTGTAGTTGTTACAATCAGTAGGATTCTGTACTTTAGGCAACGGTAAAATAAGAGCTCTTTTCCATTGCTGGGGATAAACGTTGTTCATTAAACAAAAATTAATAACATGGTCTCAGGATAATCTTAATTTCTTAAAAATTATAACTAGAAAACTTAACATGAATTCCGTCGCTGCCTAACCGCAATTCGATGAAATATTCAGTATTAGCATGATGTATAGCTTCACAATTAATTTCATTAAAACTAAAACAATTATTTTTGATCATTTGGTCCCCAGACTATTATAATAAAGCGAATTAAGTCTAAATTTATATTATTACTTATGCCCACAGAAGAAACGAATTCAAATCATCAACCGAAACAAACTGGATCAGAAACTTTTTTAGGTTTCTTTTCCTACGCCTTGATTTTTTACAATTTTCCACATAGACTTATTATTTAGATCAGATTGAAAACAGTTCTCAAAGTAACTATTTCTAGCATCCCTAATTAATAATCGTTTAATTCTATTGCGTAACAACTTATAGTTATTAAATACAACAGGATCTTTTGTTCTAACATAACTACCTTTTATATACATAGTTGTCTCTTTCTTTCATCAGTAATCTGAGCTGACCATCAATCCAAGGACATGGATTTTTTGTTTTGTGGTAAATACTTCTCTCAGGAATATATTTAATCGTACAAATAAACCAACCTATTACACAGAATATCAACTTTGTCATCTATATTCCTCACATAAATATACCTCGTTCCAATTCAACATTGGCACATTCGTTTTTCAAATGATTTGTATCAATATTTTTTTAAAATCCCTAATAGTAATAAAATCCTTTTTCAATCCAAGTCTTAACTTTAAATTAAGTTCAACAAATATCAAATCATGGTAAGAAATCCCTGACAAACTGCTAACTGTCCGTGGTTTTTTTTACTCTAAAAGTGTGTCTTTACAAATAATCAGATCCAACAGAGTAATCGGACGTAGGCAGATGATAAGTCGGGTTGAGAGGCAATATTTGCAAATTTTAACAGATTAACCAACTCCAGTAACTGAGTTTTATCATAGAACACTCTATTACTACTTAAATCTATATATATTTAAGTCTCCAATAATAACTAAATTATCATACAAAGGTAACAAGTTTGACACTATATCGAAAAATTTCAGCCAAGTGACCAGCTTTAGGGGGTCTGTAACATTACACAAAGCAAAAGTTTCCACCCATGACATACCCTCCAAAATTAGAAATTCTGGTTTTTTTGCAGTACTGGGCCCCTGTGATCTTGCTAAAACATTACATTTAAAAAAAAACTCTTATAATATACGGCAACAACCGCCACCCTCCTTGCCTTCCCTATCGTGTCTAATTAGTGTATAATTTTTTACATTAAAAGGCAATGACAACAATTCGGGTTTCAAAAACGTTTTTCTGTAACACATAAGATATCAAAATTATTATCCTTAAACAAACAAACTAAAAAAACTTTCCCAGTGTACTCTAATATTCTCAACATTTACATGAGCTATCTTTAAACAGTGTTTTTGAATTATTATTAACTTAAATTGATTTTCCTGATTGCCATTTACATATAATGTGTCATTATTGACCTGACATTTCTAGAGATGAAACATTTCAATATTAATTCTCACACTAAACAAAAAGCTCAAAGGAAAAACCCAACGTACACCTGATTATAGGCTTATCGGTAAAAAACACAAGTATTGCATTTCTAATAACAAAAATGAATAAGAAAATAAAATTAATATACAGTAGAAGTACCTCCACATTGCTGTCACACAACCTTCAACAAGAGTTTCTGGAGATCAGCTCGGTCGCCGATTAACACTGCTCGGTCGTCAGGATTCTTCCTCATGAACGATACGCCCGTCTTTCACCCATAGAAAGGTTGTACTGCCTCTCTCCTCCGCACGTTGCGCGCCTCTTTGAGTAGATTGCGACGCTCCTGGGTCAGTCCTTCATTGACATAGATCACATTTGATGGTCCTTTCCATGTATCCCAGATCTCTAGAATTTTAGATTTCTTTTCTCTTTCCTTTTAAGCCAAGAACTGCTGCTTGTCAAGTCTACGTACAAACTTAACAAATATACCTCCAGGCCTAACATCCCGCGATTTGTAGCGGTAACAATTGTCAATTTGGTTCTCATTAAAGGGGAAACCAATAACGTCTGCAACTTTATGAACTATGTCCATAACATTTTCCTTTCTCAATTCCGGCACACCATTGATTTCAATAAACGTTGTCCTTGGTTCCTTGTTCCAACTCGTCAATTTTACTCTTCAAAACTGAGAGAGAGACAATTGACAATTGACAATTGACAATGGTTTTATTTATCCTGCCCTGGTTTGGGCCAAAGGCCCACTCTTCCACCAGGACAGGCTCAAAGATTTACAATTCTTTTTACATTAGTTGAGGGTTATATTACACAAATAGTATTAATAATATAATTTCTGATAACTAAGAATAACACACAATTTACGATTACATTATTAAAGTATTTTAGCTATTATTTTCATAAACTAACAAGTTTGTGAAATCGCTAGTTATAAATATAAATATTATTATTTTTATCCCTCCAAACTTCAATTAAGATACACACTGTAGAATATGTTTTATTTCGATTAATCTCCATTTATACAAACATCACATCTTTTCTAAGTACATTTTAATAATCTATTAATACCTTCTTAGCAATACCTCTTTTAACCTTTTGGCAAAAATATTGACACTAGGAGCATCCTTAACATAATTGTCTAAAGAATTCATAAGCCGAACTGATAATACATGAAAAGGACCTATTATAAATTAATGTTCTATGAATTGGAACTCTTAACACTACTTCACCATATCTAGTTTCCCGTTGGTGCCCTTCTCCTAACCTTTTATTAAACTTCATATAAATACTCTGGCTTTCTATTGACTAACAATTTCTTGCACAGATTCAAAACACTATACTCCCTTTTTTCTTTAACTTTTAATAGTCTTAGTTCTTTGTAGAATCCAGTTACATGGTCATCTAATCGCAAATTATACATATACCTAATACACGCGTTTTGTGCTCTTTGTAGCTTAGTTGTTAAGGTTTTCATTTAAGTCACAATAGGCTATATTAGCGTAATCAAAATAAGGAAAAATTAAAAGTAGTAACTAACATTTTCTTAATCATAAAAGTTGGTTTAAAAATTCAATCGTCTTAGCTGGTACAAACATTGATAAACTTTTCCTATGTATGTAATCCACTTGTTTCCGACCACGATAAATTTTGAGTAATTCTTATCCCTAAGTTAACAACAGATTTTTCAAATTCTAAAACTGTACTATTTATTTTTATAGGTAACAACAGTATGATGCTCTATGCTAGAAAGTAAGCGAGAAGTGCCACAATCATAGGTTTGCATTTCAATACATTTAAACCTAATCCATGGTTTGTGCAACCACTTAACAAGGTTTTCCAAGTCAGCATTTAAATTAGTGATAGCTATGTTAATATCGCTTTACACTCCTGTTACACACA
>NW_025785176.1:0-21564 GCF_021130785.1 Homalodisca vitripennis | reverse complement strand
TTATGAAGGTCTTACTTAAAACGTATCAAATACTAGGTTTTAGATTTTTCTTGCATGAGATATTAATTCTTCATGTTTTAAATGAATGAAGTACAAACGCTTGAGATTATTTTCTGAATAGCCAACTAAAAATACCTAAAAAAAAAGGACAATCGGATGCGAATGAACTATATCTAAAATGAAAAGGAACCTTTCACAGTTGTACGGACTAAAAATAAATGATGTAAACGAGCATCGAGGGTTTTAACATTGTTATTTGATGGGGTTTAATAATCAAATTACCCACTATTTACAGCCAGACCTTAACTGCTCCATTTGAATAATTTATGTTAGACTAGCTGTTTCCCGCAGGCTTCGCACGCTATTCGTAAGCTTTGCCCCTGTGTGTGCACTTCTGGTTTCAAGTGATATATATCATTTCCAACGACGATGTAAGAGTTTGTATTGTTGCCACGATTCAATGGAAAAATCTGTCAAAAGTGTATGTTTATAGCCGTTGTCTACGTACAATGTACTTTATTATAAAGTGGTCTAACACTCAAGCTTTAAGTTTCAAACCAGAAATGTATTTTGAACGGACAAATATACATCAAAGCTTAGCGCCTTCAAATAGTTTTTCAGGCTATTTTAATATACGTAAACTGTCTCGTATAATCGCAGTTTATAGTGTGCAGGCGCTATTAAAAACTTTATTTAACTTTTGCAGCGCCGCCTCGTGTGGCGAGATACATCAATGGGGATAGACATATAAACCTTTCCGGTCGAAAAATACCATTAATATACAAATTTTCATAATGATCGGTCAATATAGTTTACGATTCTATAAAGTGTACATACACACAATAACATTCATCTTATTATATAATATACTAGCGGGCCCGGCGCGCTTTGCTGCGCATTTCAATTAATTTTTTGCAAAAAGTTGCCGCGGCTTCGCACGCAATTTTCCCGTTGAAAACAGTACATATATTCACTTATATATATTTCTCTATCACATTCTAAACCATTTGCTGAGATTAAGTTGATTAGTCGTTCCATCGTGGAGCCTCTTGGGCGTAATTATGAAGGTATGTACCATATTCCCTGCCCTCTAGATCTAGTCTGTTACCCACGGCTTCGCACGCAAATCTTATAGAAGCCGAAAGTTCTTTATATAGCTTAGTAAATTTTTTTTTTTACTATACATAAATTATTTAGATTAAATTAGTTATATCTCCGGATGCCACAGATTGAGCTTGCTTTGTCTGTCACTCATCGAGAGAAATATGTAACCACACGGAGTTTTGAGAACCATTACTATTCTGTCAAAAAAAAAACAACATAAGGTTGATTTTTATAACATTCTTTATATTTGTAGGCCAACGTAATGATAGTAATTATGATATCTGCATTACTCTTCTGATTCTAAGCATGATGCATGGTTTATAGTTAAAATAAATTTTGCCACAGTTAAAGGTGAATTTTATACGTCAAATTTGAATTGTACTTATCTGGATAGTAAAGTCTATGTTTAACAGTGATTGCAAAAAAGTTTAAATCAAAAATTTTGTCGTTTTCTCTTAAGTTTAGCTCTATGCTTTAAAATCTATAAGTGTAATATATGTTTACAAAGAACAGCTGATTAAACAAATTTGAAAAGACGTTAATCAGATGTTTGCTGCAATGCATATTCTTATGGGTATTATCTGTAACCAGTGGGGCGGAATCCTGAATCGGGAAAGGGATCGGGCATAGCTTATAAACCTTCACCGTGGAAAAAATTACATATACGTTACAAATTATTTCATCATGATCGGTCCAATAGTTCACGATTCCATAAAGGACAAACATACAAACATTCATTTTTATATATAACTAGCGGGCCCGGCGCGCTTTGCTGCGCATTTCAATAATTTTTTTGCAAAAGTTGCCCGCGGCTTCGCACGCAATTTCCCGTTGAAAACAGTACACTATATTCACTTATTCTTTTTCTATCACATTCTAAACATTGCTGAGATAATTGATAGTCGTTCCCATCGTGAGCCTCTTGGGCGTATTATGAAGGTATGTACCATATTCCTGCCTCTATCTAGCTGTTACCCACCGGTTCTTCGCACGCAAATCTTAAGAACCGAAGTCCTTATATTACTTAGTAAATTTTTTTTTTACTATAATAAATTTTTAGATTAAATTAGTTATATCTCCGATGCCACGATTGAGCTTGCTTTGTTGTCTCGATCGAGAGAATATGTTACACACGGAGTTTTGAGAACCATACTTCTGTCAAAAAAAACAACTAAGGTTGATTTTATAACATTCTTTATATTTGTAGCCAACGTAAGATAGTAATTATGATATCTGCATTACTCTTCTGATCAAGCATGAGCATGGTTTATATTAAATAAATATTGCAGTTAAAGGTGAATTTTTACGTCCAAATTTGAATTGTATTATCTGGATAGTAAAGTCTATGTTTTTAAACAGTGATTGCAAAAACAGTTTAAACAAAATTTGTCGTTTCTCTTAAGCTTTACTCTATGCTTAAAACTATAAGTGTAATATATGTTTACAAAGAACAGCTGATTAAAAATTTGAAAAAGACGTTAACATATGTTTGCTGCAATGCATTTCTTATGGGTATTTCTGTAACCAGTGGGGCGGAATCCTGAATCGGGAAAGGGATGGGCATAGCTTATAAACCTTCTCCGTGGAAAAATACATATACGTACAAATTTTCATCATGATCGGTCCAATAGTTCACGATTCCATAAAGGACAAACATACAAAACATTCATTTTTATATATATAGACTAGCGGGCCCGGCGCGCTTTGCTGCGCATTTCAATAATTTTTTGCAAAAGTTGCCCGCGGCCTTCGCACGCAATTTCCCGTTGAATATACAGTACACTATATTCACTTATTCTTTTTCTATCACATTCCTAAAAATTGCTGAGATAATTGATAGTCGTTCCAATCGTGAGCCTCTTGGGCGTATTATGAAGGTATGTTACCATATTCCTGCCTCTATCTAGCTGTTACCCACGGCTTCGCCACGCAAATCTTAAGAACCGAAGTCCTTTATATTACTTAGTAAATTTTTTTTTTTACTATAATAAATTTTAGATTTAAATTAGTTATATCTCCGATGCCACGATTGAGCTTGCTTTGTTTGTCTCGATCGAGAGAGAATATGTACACACGGAGTTTTGAGAACCATTACTTCTGTCAAAAAAAACAACTAAGGTTGATTTTATAACATTCTTTATATTTGTAGCCAACGTAAGATAGTAATTATGATATCTGCATTACTCTTCTGATTCAAGCATGAGCATGGGTTTATATTAAATAAATATTGCAGTTAAAGGTGAATTTTTACGTCAAATTTGAATTGTATTATCTGGATAGTAAAGTCTATGTTTAACAGTGATTGCAAAAACAGTTTAAACAAAATTTGTCGTTTCTCTTAAGCTTAACTCTATGCTTTAAAACTATAAGTGTAATATATGTTTACAAAGAAAAGCTGATTAAAAATTTGAACAAGACGTTAACATATGTTTGCTGCAATGCATTTCTTATGGGTATTTCTGTAACCAGTGGAATCCTGAATCGGGAAAGATGGGCACTGCAATGCATTTCTTATGGGTATTCTCTGTAACCAGTGGGGCGGAATCCTGAATCGGGAAAGGGATGGGCATAGCTTATAAACCTTCTCCGTGGAAAAATACATATACGTACAAAATTTTCATCATGATCGGTTCCAATAGTTCACGATTCCATAAAGGACAAACATACAAACATTCATTTATATATATATAGATATATAGATATTATATATATATATATATATATATATATAGTATATATATTTATTTATTTATCTATCTATATAAATAAAAATGAATTTCCGTTCGTTAAGCCCCCCACACACCTTCGAACATTTCACCCAACCTGACCTGGCGTCGTACCCAACGCCCAACCTGTCAAGTTAGACGTTTACCCCCACACTGTCGAACGTGCGATCGAGCAGGTTGGGTGTTCAGTTGTATTATGGATTTCGAGACAAGTGTAGCTGTTTGTGCTGGCGCTTTTTGTCTGAAACGACCAAAAGAAGAAAAAAGATCGACGCTTGTGGTCTAAAAAATGGTTTTTGGACCGGAGTAAGTTTAGCCATATGTCGCTTCTTGCTGAAACTTGCCATTAGTGAGCCTCAAGACTTCAAAAATTATCTAAGGATGAGCGAGGAAAGCTTTGAATATCTAATTCGGAAGACTGTGTGAGCACATAGAAAAAGAAGATAGCCTTTTGAGAACCTCAATTCCTGCAAAAGAACGTCTTGCAGCCACTCTCCCAGTTTCTAGCCAGTGGTAGTAGGAGCTACGAGAATCTGAAAGTTTAGTTGTGCAATATCTCCGCAAGCACTAGGAAAATAATCATACCAGAAACTTGTGCAGCTATTTTTTGATGTTCTAAAGGGAAGATTTCTTAAAGGTAAAGTACAAATATTTGTTAATTAGTTTTAACTCACTCTTTTCTTCTTTACATTATTATAATCCATAATTTACACAATTGTTTTTTGAGCGCAAAATTGGTTATTGTCGCGCGAGAATAAAGGCAGGAGGGTACGAAATGAGTATAACCATCTTCCGAGAGCGACAATAACCTATTTTGCTTCAAATTTATCCTATTACGTTATTACTTATTTTTTAGGTCTAAAAAAACACACATAATTTCAGAAAAAAAATTTATTTTCAAAATCTATCTTTTATAAACTTTTCAAAAACATCAAATTTAAAGTCATCAAAATAACAAAAAAAAAGCTGTGTAACAGAAGATGCTGTTGTCAATGTAATAGCCTATTATAAAACAAAACGAACAAAACAAAGATGAAAAAGCAAACTTATTATACATTGTCCTCGCTGACACCGGGGTAGATTCAAATACTGTTTGAGTTCATTCCGAACTTCTTGTTGAGCAGTTTTTTTCTTGAATCGCTAGTGCTTGACCTGCGGTAGGTTTTAGTTGCTGCCGTTTGACTTTGAGCAGGTTCTGGTAAAGAAAAAAATTCTTAGGACAACGTACAGTTTGAGGTGAAATATCTACTTTTTGTTGCTGTACATGTTTTTGCTGTACTTGTTGTTGTAGATGTTGTCGTTGTACCTGATGTTGAGTAGGGTTGATTTGGCTTTGCACATAATATGGGGTCAAAACTGAATGTCTGATGTTGATAATTTTGATCTTGTAAGAAATATTCAGCGTCAGCCGGCCTATACGGATATGGATTGTTGTTTTGATTAGTGTCCATAAAAATGGTTAAGTGATGGTATAATTCCGTTGGGTTGGCTGTTGTTCTGTCAATATGGCCGCAGATACTTTCAAAACTGCCCTAACTTACCGTGGAAACAAAACATCAGATAATAAGCTTTTCTGCAATTACTTGTTGTTGACGGTCCATATCTTCCAGTTGGAAGCCCACGTTGTTTCCAAAAGCCCGGAACTTATTCTGATTACATAGGACAGACGTAGCTGTATCCAAAAATCGTTCTTGTTTCTTTTCAAAATCAGATATCTTTTTTCGGTTTGTTCGAGTAGTTGATCCTGGGTTAGACCTACTTGATACTGATGGGCGACTTACTGGTGTACTTGATGGTGATGGGCCGTATATCAGCGTGTATCCCTGTAGATGCGTCATCTTGAGCCTGTAAAAAACACAAAAAACTGGGTTTAAAAAACAGTTATATATAACAGCACGTCAATCAATATTACCTCAATATAACATTGTTAATTTTAATATATTATAATTTTAAGCTTTTATGTTTTACTTTTTGCAGTTTCCTTGCAATGAATCAGGACTGGATGAACATAGCTGTGGACTTCAAAAAGTACTGGCAAGTTGAAAACTGTGTCGGCGCTATAGACGGAAAACACATAGCGATTCGTCAACCTCCGAAAAGTGGGGTCATACTACTACAACTACAAAGGGTTTTCCACAGCATTGTTCTTTTTGCTGTGGTCAATGCTAATTAATTATGAATTCATCTATGTAAATTGTTGTACTAATGGAAGAGTATCCGATGGTGGCGTACTTATGGAAACTGATTTTGGAGAGTTGCTGGAAAATAAGGAATTGCACTTGCCTTGCCGTCACCAACAAGCTTCGATGACAGGAGAGACGTTTGCCTCCCTTTTACATTCCTTGGAGATGAAGCTTTTCCTCTGAAGGAAAATCTTATGAAGCCCTATCCAAACAAAGGAATCACCCACGACGAAAAGATTTTCAACTATCGGATGTGCCAGTGCTAGGAGAGTGGTGGCAGAATGCGTTTGGCATCTTAGCGACTCGATTTAGAGTCCTTCTTTCGACAATGAATGTTAGTGTAGAGAGGGCAGAAATCATTGTTTTGGCGTGTTGTACTTTACATAATTTTCTACGCCAGAAAAGTCCAACCTACCTAACTCAAAAGTAGTGTGGATTGGGAGGACACTTCAGCAGGCCAGTTAACCCTGGATTGGTAAGGCGTCGTCTTGATGACGACGCAAAACAGCAGTTTGTGTGTACTGCGGAAACGGTTTGTTTGTTTTACGTGTCCGTTAGTGCCAACTCAGTTGACCTTGATCCGGGTGCGTGAGTGGAGGGGATAGGCGCTAGCCCTGTTGTATCTGTGCGTAAAGTGGTCTAGTAGTCACTCCGACGAACCCTTACCGTGTAAGTAAGTTTTAAGTTTATATTGCGTAGTTCTGTGGACGAATCCTTACTTGTTTCATAGAACGTTTGTTTGACGAAGCAATACTTCTTGTGTGTTAGTTTACGTCGTCACAGTGACGAAACGGTACATTGTTCTGTTTAAATTATATGTTTACTGACCTGTGTAGTGTTCTTTGTGCGGTTTGGTTTTTTTATTATTTCCTATCCAAAGTAAATTATAATTTTTTGGACAGGTTTTCAAAATGAATTCTGATGAACTAAAAAGGCTACAGTGTATTGAACGTTACCTAAATGAGAACACTGACTCAGAAAGTGATGTTTCTGCCGATTGTGATGATAGACCATATTTTTCGGGTTTTAGACAATTGTAGTGAGTGATGATACAGATGCCGACCCTGATTACGAACCAGGTAGCGGGCTTAGTGATGATGAAGACTTAGTATGTATAGTAGAGGACTCAAAAAAGAATGAAGATGATGCTGTTAAAACAACGATTGAATTTGTAATCAGAAAATATTGTTATGCATCATCAGATCTTAAAGCTGAAAATTGTACTGCTGGAACTAGACCTCTAGCTGTAAACCAAGCTCCCATTACCATCTCCTCCTTCTGTTCAGACTATTGAGGCTCCACTCCCTGGTGCTGAAACAGGTGAAGGACATGGAGTTGGATGAAGAAAACTCGGTTTCCGCAACTATTGAATGTGTAATTGAAACTTACTCTCGGGAATCACCACTTCCTACTGAAGCACCACTGGGCCCCTACTAAAGCAACACTACCCCCTACTGAAGCACCACTGGCCCCCTACTAAAGCAACACCACCACCCCCTACTGAAGCACCATCGCCCGCCCCCAACAGAAGCACCATCGCCCTCTACTGAAGCAGCACCGCCTGGCTGCTGAAGCACCACCACCTCCGGCCCTTTCTGCTAACCAGTCCGCCTACGAGTAAACTTCCAGAATCGTCTCATCCAAAACACGTTTGTCTGCCCTATTCGTGTCATGAGAGGAAAAAATGGTAAATTTTGGAAAAATATTCCTTCCCAACACAACACCCGAGCCGCTGCCCGAAATGTTGTGCACATTCGTCAAGGTCCTACTGGTGACGCAAGAAATAAAATAACTCCTTTACAATGTTTTTCTTTGTTTTCTGACTGAACAAATTAAACAAATTATCACTCAACATACAAACGCTAACATACTAAGGCAGCAACAGAATTATGCTTCAATCACATCCACATGTTCTGAGACTCCAAACGAGGAATTTGATGCTTTTTTAGGGCATTCTTGTATTAAGTGCTGCTCAAAAGGACAATTCATCTTCATATTGAAGAACTATTTAATAGCGAGTTTTGTGGGGAGAGATACAAAGCAGCAATGAGTGCTAAACGATTTTCGTTTTTGTTGAATTGTCTTAGGTTTGGATGCCAAAGAGACGAGAGAGGAGAGACAAGCAGAAGACCGCTTTGCTCCAGTACGAGAAATATGGGAACTTTTCATTGCTTCTTGTAAAGAAAACTACAGACCTGGATCATACACTACGATTGATGAGCAACTCCTTGCTTTCAGAGGCGGTTGTTAAATTCCGCATGTACATGCCAAACAAGCCTGCAAAATATGGCATAAAATTAGTTATGAATGTGTGACTCGGGAACCAAGTATATGTGTAATGCAATGCCTTATTTAGGCAAGAACACCACCCCACGAGATGTTCCTCAAGCTCTATATTTCGCCAAAGAATTGATGAGGCCAATTTATGGTACACAACCGAAATGTGACATTAGATAACTGGTTCACGTCCATCCCTTTAGCTGAGCAAATGTTAGCACCTCCTATATCTTTGACTTTGGTCGGGACATTGCGCCGTGACAAACCCGAAGTACCTCCAGAAATGAAAGATCCGGGAACTAGAGAAATTGGTTCTTCAATGTTTTGTTTTGACGGTCAGAAAAACCATGGTGTCTTACAAAACTAAGAACAAAAAAGTTGTTTTAACTTTTATCTACGATGCACGATCAACCCAGTATCAATAATAAAAGCAACAAGCCAGAAATAATTGAGAGTTACAACTCCACCAAAGGAGGGGTTTGACTCCTTTAGACCAAATGTGTTGTCAAATGTCGACCAGCCAGCCGAAAAAAAACAAGGCGCTGGCCTCTTTGTGTATTTTATGGTGGTATTAAATATAGTTTTTGGTTAATTCCTACGTTATATATGTTCATAACAAAGTGTCCAAAGGAGAAAAACCTATTCCAAGAAGGCAATTTGCAAAGGGAACTCAGCTGTGAGCTTTCTCCGTCCTTGGATGGAACATCGTTTGCAAATGACTAACTTAAGCAAACCTCTTCTTCAATCCATTGCGAGAATTCTTCATGTAGAAGAACCAGCAGCTCGTCCAGTTCCTGTCCAACAGCAAGGACGGAAAATATTGCAGTTTCTGGCCCTTCAAAAAAAACGCCGGATGACAACTCACTTCTGCGAGCGTTGTTACCGAGCGATGTGTGGAGAGCATCAAGGACAATGGTGCAAGGAATGCACAATCTAACGTAAGTTACTGAAACCTATTTTACCTTGTGTAAATATTTAAAACTTCTGTAAACAAAAAATTCATTTTTGTAAAATAAAATAGTAAAAAATAATTGTTTTTCTTAAAGTAGTCTCCCTGACGAAGCCCTTACCAGTATAGTAAGTTTTTAGGAGCGTTACCAATCTAGGGTTAAATGAGGGTGAGTGGAGGCAGAACACGCAAGAACTTCTTGGGTTTAAAAGAATGAGGCGGGATGGCAGAGAACAATCAATTGGCCAATTGCAGTTCGAGGTTGGTATAAAAGTTTCTATAACAACGAAGGAAGTGTTGATTTCCAAGAAAAATATGATTAATAAGCGTTGACAGTTCGGTATTGGAGTGGTAAACAAGTGCGATGATATAGTTAACTAACAACAAAAATTATAAAATATGTTGATTTTGCTATGTAGTCCTATCTTTTTTTCAATTTGGATAACTAAATATTGGTGAACTTTGTACATTTTTTCTAATTCGTTTAGATACCATAACTGTGTCTTATTTATATTTTAATTCGCTAACTTTGGAAAAAAGCAATGTTGTAGTTTATTTAATTATATTGAACTTAGAAAAAAACTAAAGTGTATTTGTTTTCCCTTTAACGTATGCCTAAATATTACTGTATTGCAATTATATATTGCAATTTTGATTAATATATTCATTCTTGAAAATTAACTTTTATTATGTAAACTTATTAGATAAAAAATTAACTTATATTACCCTTCAAACATGTGCCAAAGAGCTTTTTGTCACCCACGATATTTTTAATATTGAGGTATGTTACTCTGAAGAACAGTTCTAAGTAAAAATAAATAGGAAGGTAGATAGAAGTAAAACCAAAACAGATGAAATTCCTAGGAAATATACGCGTTTATTCATCACCATGAGCAATGCTTCAAGGCTACACCTCTGTGGGGTTAAGTTAAATGACTGAATATCTATAAATGTTAGAAAACTTGCACAACATTAACACGCAAAGGATATGAGTTTTATCCTAATTAATTTATTATTATTTATTTATCATAATTATTAAATAGTTTTTATCTTGGGGGCAAAATTATAGTCTATTGCAACGTACTACGAAATTAAGGAATAAAGTTGAATTTTTCAAACATCATTGACATAATGTTATACTGTTTATATATATAAAATTAGTTTTGTGCTGTTTTTAACTTTAATATAATTTATTGTAATCTAACTTAACCGTACGAGGTGTTTGTCCAAATAATGACCTAGCGCTCAATCCTAAGTAAAAATAAGGAAAGTAATAAACAGTAAATTGGTAACAATTACACTGACACTTACTTTGGTTATTTCGTCCTGCGTTTTCCGCTTCCACGTCGTCCACTCTCCTTCTTCATCTTCTTCAAGGGACGCAATACTTCTGGATCTTTTGCCGATCGAAGATACACCTTTCCTGACTACCTCTTGGTCTGTTATGAAAAGCAGTAAATCAAAATACCAAAGAGATGGTTCATACACATCATCCTGACCACTTCCGGTAATCTTTGATTTTTCAACCTTTTTCAGCTCTCTTCGGAACGATGCCCTCAAGGTTTCGATTTTGGATTTTGACAAATTTCTCGTCGCAATCCGGATTAACTTCCTTGCATTTTTCAACGAGAACGGAATATCCTTCTTTTCTGATATTTTTGTTGGAATAATTTTTTACTTTTTTATGTCCCATAAAGCTCGTTGCTCCCTATAAAGTTCAATAAACTCACACCCCAAATGGTTTATTAATCGTTAAACGACATTATGAAACTGGCCTTTCGCTCCGAAAAAACAAATAACAAATCTAGTACTACGCGCACTGCACTAGGGAAACTGAGGTCTAGCCAGTCGAGCCGCTCGACAGTTCCCCCACACACAGCCCAACATGACAGGCGCGCGGTTGGAGTTGGGTGGTGCTGTCGTACCCAGCATCCAACCCAACAAAACCATCGCGCATGTTGGGTTGGAGCCCACACACTCTCGAATATGTTCGACAAGACGTTGGGTTCCCAACTGCTCGACCAACATGTTCGATAGTGTGATGGGGGGCTTTAGTCTCGCTAAAACTCGAGAACGGCTAAACCGATTTGGCTAATTTTGATCTTGAAATGTTCGTGGAAATCCAGGGAAGGTTTAAACGATGAGAAAATATAACAAAATTGCAAGGAAAATACTAAAAACGACAATTTGATTTTCCCATACAAACTGTTCTTACCTGTCAAACGTTTGATTGATGTTTATGTATCGATAATTAGTTTAACAGCTGTAACAAATACAAATGACGAAGTGTCTCAGTATCATATGTTTACTTACTACTGCATGCAATTTTGGGTAAAACAGCTGTCGCCATTATAGGTTAACATTATTAGTGCAAATAAAACATTTAATATCAGATACTGCTTACAATGCCGAGAAGAAAACGACCTAACATAGGTCGTCGAAGTAGATCGAATGTGCGGCGAGCTTACCTCACGCGCTAATCGCACTGATGACCAGCAAGAGACTGATAATGATAACAGTCGTATTGGTATGGCACATTTGCGTTCTACAGTAAATCAGAATGAAGTGGATAGACAAAGAATGCAACGAGTTCGGGCACATCGATCACAACAGCAGCGAGCCCCCGGAAATCGCATGTTTTTTTTGCGTTTGCGGAAAAGGAAATTGACCGATTCCGCAAACGCAATGCACCTGTGAACCTGGAACGAGCAGCATTCTCCTACGATCCAGAAGTCGATTATAGTGCCGACAAATACAGTACCATCCAAATAACGCTGAATGTTATTATTTTAGATTGTTATTGGTGAACTGTTCGTGGTCCGACATCGTTTCAACAATTGAGAACAGTTGATGACATCTGTGTGCTACTTACCGTGAGGCGTGTCAACTATTACAGTTACTCGAGGATGATTTACATTGGGATAATACGCTCAAGGATTCCATATATCTTCACCACATCAAATTCGACACATTGCTTTGCGATTATAATATCCACATGTTTCCCTTCGAATCCGGAAGATTTGTGGATGAAATATAGGGATGACATGTCTGAGGATGTGCTACATCGTGTGGCGATGTCAAACTTCGAATCCTACACTACTAATTAATGCGGAAATTTACAATTATACATTGATCATGATAGAATATATGTGTTTATTGATGGCAAATAAAGTATTGGTCGTGTTTGGGCCTGACATCACCCAATATTTTATGTCGAAGATTTTTGTTACACATGGTAAAGTATATTCTTTATATGTTTACGCACCGCAAAAAACTAGACAGAAAGCTTTAAATTGATTACCTGTATTGATTGCCTTTTGCCCGATATGATAATGATGATAATTTGACAATAAATGTGTTATATTTGATGTATGCAAAAATGTCATTGTTTATCATTTCTGATTCCAGGTGCTGAAACCAACAAAAAAGTCAGCTCTATGAATTTTTACTCATACAGATTCGTGATGCTATTAATGCCGTTGCAAATGGAGAAAATGTGGAAAAAATTACAATTTTGACGGCCACTTACATTGGAAGCCCGCGGCCACATGCACGAATACGCGCAAGATGCGATGTCGTATGTTAGAAAATATGGCCGTCCAGACCTATGTATTACATTCACCTGTAACCCACAATGGATGGAAATTAAGAAAGAATTGCTACACGGCCAAATACCAATTTATAGGCATGACGTCACTGCCAGAGTGTTTAAGCAAAAATTAAAATCTTTAACGAATTTCATTATAAAGCATCGTGTGTATGATGGCCAAGTACGTTGTTGGATGTACTCTGTTGAGTGGCAAAAGCGTGGTCTGCCACATGCGCACATATTAGTTTGGTTAGTTGATAAATTAAGGCCAGAAGACATTGATTCCATAATTTCAGCCGAGATTCGCGATGAAACACTTGACCCAAAATTGCATGCAGTAGTAAGTAAACATATGATACATGGACCTTGCGGAGTTTTGAACAACATCTCCCCCTGTATGGTCGACGGCAAGTGTTCTAAGGCGATACCCTAGAGCATTGATTGTTGAAACCATCTCGGGAAATGATGGTTACTCGTTGTATCGTCGGCAATCAGTTGAGGACGGTGAGCGATCTTGTAATTGTGAAGATAAAAGGACAAAATTTTGATGTAGATAATCGTTGGATTGTGCCGTAACTTTTGAAACTCACGTCAATGTGGAATGTGTAACTCTGTCATATTGATAAAGTACATATGTAAATATGTTAACAAAGGTAGCGACATGGCCAAGAGGTAAGTGAAACGAAGTTCACACGGTCAGTCTAGTTTATTTATATATATATATATATATATATATATATATATATATATATATATTTTTTTTTTTTTGTTTTAATGTAAATATAAGTCGTTTGACAGTTATTTGGTCTTCCGATCATATGTTAGTTTGCTTATTTAAACACATATGTGACAGATACGGCCAAATACAAAAAAAATTGAATCGAAAAAGTAAGCGCTCTGTGGTGTAATGGTAGCACATTCACCCGGCAAGTGAGAGATCCGGGTTCGACTCCCGGCGGAGCAAGTACTTTTTGCGATTTCAATGTTTTATTGAAATAACATATATATATATATATATATATATATATATATATATATATATATATATTATATGATATGGAAATCAGCTGAGTGTAAAACCATTTTTGAATTCGGTTCAGTAAGGAGACTTCCCAACGTTAAATTAATCACGGCGCTGCGTTCGTTAATTTGATCCGCTTTGGCACTTGATATTTCGTGGCCTACTTTGCGCGCATTAGAAAATATTTCATTTAAAAATGTCTTGTAAACAGAAGAAATTTAAGTATTATTTTATTGTCAGAATAACTATCAAAATCCAATTCGTAGTCAGATAACCAACCGGATTGTCTAAAAATTTAAAATTCATGTAAACAAATCAAGTAATGTGTTGGTTATAATTGTTTAAACAAGCAAAGATCAATAAAGTATAGGAGGAGGCAACCAATTTGCATTGTACAGTACCAAACAGATTTTTTTTTATATTCGATACAGTAATTTTTACTTAGAAGGAAATCGATTACCAATCACGCTAGTTTTATTGGGGGTCGAAGAGAGGCGGGTATTAAAAGGGAACTTTTCCTACGCTTAGAACCGGTGTCAGATACATACAATAATGGACACATCATCATCAGAAAACTAAATAAAGAGTCGTTTAACATTTATTTGCGTGTCTGACCTTTGTTTTGAATTAATGTCAAGGTAAGAATAATTTGAACTCAGAAAATTATTATTTCATACTTCCCATTTCCACCTCAACCAAACTTAGTTCTGTTGACGACCATTTTCATTTTTTTAAGGATAACTTTCGATTTAGAGTAAAACTAAGTTGTGTGCTTATACCGTGGCTCTCGAATTCTGGGCTATAATGATACGTAATGTTTTGGATTTAAACAAACACAAAAGGTATGAGTGACTGTTTTATAACTACTAACTTCAAAATTGGTATTGCGAACTTCCCATTAAAACTCATTTATATTCTTGGAAGTACACCAAGATTTCACTTTTCACTTTTGTGAGTTTTTGGAGAATTCACTTGCAGTTTTATGGCTCTGTTTAAGTTAGGTTTATACATCTATCTAATAGTGCTTGAGATAAGTGAAGTTAGTGATATGCACTTCATCTGTCCTCGGCAGCTTAAATACACCAGTAGTCTGCAGGCCATATTACGTGACTATTGGGAGCACTATCTGGGGTTCGAATCCTGTAGTCGGTCCTATTGACCAATCACCATCATATTAATTTCTGGTGTCTTGTAATCATAAATCTTTTTTAAACGAATGCTGAGCTCAGCTCCACTTCACCTTCCGCTTGTTTTAGCGTCTGAAATCTGACTTGACTTCTGGAAAGATAAAAAAAATGTCGGTGATGAAAAAGCCCAAAACTAACTGTGTATCGTTTTCGTCATCAAAAACACCTAGATTACAAATGTAATCTAGATGAAGAGGGGTGTTCTCATTATCTCATCAGGTGCAAAATTGAGTGCACTACAACGGTAAACACAACCATCTCTAATCAGGGGCTCTTCAGATGGACATTGGCTCCAAATTCAGGAGTCAAGGATGCTTGCACAAAGTGGAAGGTGAAGTTGATCTGAGCCCAACATTCATATTATTCGCTATCCATAACCAATCCTCACCTTAGCTACTTTAAGCATAGGTCTTTTCTTCTCGGAAGCTTCCAACGACTGTTTGGCGTTTACCTCTTCCGACTAGAACATCTCTGCTGTAACATTGTTTGGAATACTGTTTCGAAAGTAATTTCTATCCACTGCCGACTGATACCTGAACATCCACGATTTATAAACTTGGTTGACATTTCTTAGTCCATAAATGAGTAGCTATAAAGTAGATAAAGTACACATACTGATAGCAGACTAGCGTAATTCCATAAACATGCGACATCAAAATAGGCACTAGATAGTCATATTTGTAATTTTAACCACGATTGAAATGGAGCGCTATGAATTAATATCAAAAAAACAAAAGTATTGCTGTGTATGTGTTAAAATTATGTCCGTATACATATGACATACGCTTCTGTCGAAAGGAAAATGTATTATAGCGTTTATAAATTTTCTTAGTCTCTAAAAATAAATATTTGTTTACGAAGGAGTATTTTATGCACACAAAAAACTAGTATGACAGATGTGGCGCCATCTATCATTGAAACTGACTTAAGGTTAAAGTTTGCGTTAAATCTACGATTTAGATATCAGTTTGCTGTATAACTGTAGGTAGTGAATACTGTCCGCGTTGGTGGCGGTGCAGAAACTATTTAAGTAAAGAAGAAAACAAAATAACACTATTTCTATATTTTCCGCAATGGTAACTATGATGTTTCTTGGCGCAAGAATTAAGGAAGTTTTAAAAGTGTGCCGTATGAAATGTTGTAATATAAATGGTTACAGAAACTGGTTTATAAAATATGTACATAGGAATTAAACAAGCTATACCCTCCCTAAATACCTGAGAGAGCCATGTACTTTCGAAATAATAATGGATACCAACAATGAAAACACTATATACTCAAACACCTAGATCTCTGCAATAGAAACTACATTTATGTACAAACTTTCCGTCACAATCAGGACTTAGAGTTTCAGATCTACAATACTCCTATAATTAAATTTATCAAGCTAGAAATAAAATAACAAATAATCAAAAGAAACAAAACTAGAAATTTGTTCCAAAGAATTCTCCACGGTGGAAGAATTGATGTGAAATAACTAAAATTATATTTTAAATAAACTTTGTAACTATTGGGTATTTCTCAGGATATTTGTTATATAGCGTGTAATTATTTTAAACTTTAGAATCCCTCTGTTTGCATTTACGAATAAAATATTTTTTTAATTTTATTTTATTTACATAATTCAACGATGCATGTTTTGAAATATATTATAATATATGTAGTACTTTGTTTGGTAAACAAGATTAAAATCTGTACAAATACCAGCATTTGTGGTTATATACTTAATGTTGAATATAAGTTATTGCATGCAACATTTTCTATAAAATACACATTATCAATATGAAACCCCATGACCATGACCGCATTGAGGACCAGATGGTAAATTCCAGATCCAAATCTGTTACCAACCTGACGCTGGTAACTGGGTAGATTGAAAGTTACTCGGAGGTCGACAAGGAAATAGAGGAAGCAAGTATTTAAGCGAATTAAAGCCCCATCAGCAAGCCACGTCTCCCAGTCGGTTCCCAGAGAGAGTCGGGTTTCGCCAGGAGATGACTGATGATCCTGAGACAAAGCCTCTCCTCTGCGGAACCGAATTGATGATTCCGTGATAATAGGTAATCTAAATGCGAGGTCACGGGAACCATGAGTCGCTGGTTCACTTAGATGTGGGTGCGATGGTATCGGGTGAGGCAACATGAACGAGGATAAAAATATCAAGCTTTTACTCTTGGGAGAAGTTCCTCAAACCCTCTGTCGGTACTCTGGTATTATCCGGATTTCACTCTGTCCTTATCTACTACTTGTTTTTACGATTGTATCGGATGAGGCAACATGAGCAAGGATGAAAATTATCAAGCTTTTTACTCTTGGGAGAAGTTCCTTAAACCCTCTGTCGGTACTCTGGTATTATCCGGATTTCACTCTGTCCTTATCTACTACTTGTTTTTACGATTGTATCGGATGAGGCAACATGAGCAAGGATGAAAATTAATCAAGCTTATTACTCTTGGGAGAAGTTCCTCAAACTCTCTCTCGGTACTCTGGTATTATCCGGATTTCACTCTGTCATTATTACTACTTGTTTTTACGATTGTATCGGATGAGGCAACAATGAGCAAGGATGAAAATTATCAAGCTTTTACTCTTGGGAGAAGTTCCTCAACCCCTCTGTCGGTACTCTGGTATTATCCGGATTTCACTCTGTCATTATCTACTACTTGTTTTTACGATTGTATCGGATGAGGCAACATGAGCAAGGATGAAAATTAATCAAGCTTTTACTCTTGGGAGAAGTTCCTCAACCCCTCTGTCGGTACTCTGGTATTATCCGGATTTCACATCTGTCCTTATCTACTACTTGTTTTTACGATTGTATCGGATGAGGCAACATGAGCAAGGATGAAAATTATCAAGCTTTTACTCTTGGGAGAAGTTCCTCAACCCCTCTGTCGGTACTCTGGTATTATCCGGATTTCACTCTGCCCGTATCTACTACTTGTTTTTACGATTGTATCGGATGAGGCAACATGAGCAAGGATGAAAATTATCAAGCTTTTACTCTTGGGAGAAGTTCCTCAACCCCTCTGTCGGTACTCTGGTATTATCCGGATTTCACTCTGTCCTTATCTACTACTTGTTTTTACGATTGTATCGGATGTAGGCAACATGAGCAAGGATGAAAATTATCAAGCTTTTACTCTTGGAGAAGTTCCTCAACCCCTCTGTCGGTACTCTGGTATTATCCGGATTTCACTCTGTCCTTATCTACTACTTGTTTTTACGATTGTATCGGATGAGGCAACATGAGCAAGGATGAAAATTATCAATCTTTTACTCTTGGGAGAAGTTCCTCAACCCCTCTGTCGGTACTCTGGTATTATCCGGATTTCACTCTGTCCTTATCTACTACTTGTTTTTACGATTGTATCGGATGAGGCAACATGAGCAAGGATGAAAATTATCAAGCTTTTACTCTTGGGAGAAGTTCCTCAACCCCTCTGTCGGTACTCTGGTATTATCCGGATTTCACTCTGTCCTTATCTACATACTTGTTTTTACGATTGTAATCGGATGAGGCAACATGAGCAAGGATGAAATTATCAAGCTTTTACTCTTGGGAGAAGTTCCTCAACCCCTCTGTCGGTACTCTGGTATTATCCGGATTTCACTCTGTCCTTATCTACTACTTGTTTTTACGATTGTATCGGATGAGGCAACATGCGCAAGGATGAAAATTATCAAGCTTTTACTCTTGGGAGAAGTTCCTCAACCCCTCTGTCGGTACTCTGGTATTATCCGGATTTCACTCTGTCCTTATCTACTACTTGTTTTTACGATTGTATCGGATGAGGCAACATGAGCAAGGATGAAAATTATCAAGCTTTTACTCTTGGGAGAAGTTCCTCAACCCCTCTGTCGGTACTCTGGTATTATCCGGATTTCACTCTGCCCTTATCTACTACTTGTTTTTACGATTGTATCGGATGAGGCAACATGAGCAAGGATGAAAATTATGAAGCTTTTACTCTTGGGAGAAGTTCCTCAACCCCTCTGTCGGTACTCTGGTATTATCCGGATTTCACTCTGCCCTTATCTACTACTTGTTTTTACGATTGTATCGGATGAGGGCAACATGAGCAAGGATGAAAATTATCAAGCTTTTACTCTTGGGAGAAGTTCCTCAAACTCTCTCTCGGTACTCTGGTATTATCCGGAAGTCACTCTGTCCTTATCTACTACTTGTTTTTTACGATTGTATCGGATGAGGCAACATGAGCAAGGATGAAAATTATCAAGCTTTTACTCTTGGGAGAAGTTCCTCCAACTCTCTCTCGGTACTCTGGTATTATCCGGAAGTCACTCTGTCCTTATCTACTACTTGTTTTTACGATTGTATCGGATGAGGCAACATGAGCAAGGATTGAAAATTATCAAGCTTTTACTCTTGGGAGAAGTTCCTCAACCCCTCTGTCGGTACTCTGGTATTATCCGGATTTTCACTCTGCCCTTATCTACTACTTGTTTTTACGATTGTATCGGATGAGGCAACATGAGCAAGGATGAAAATTATCAAGCTTTTACTCTTGGGAGAAGTTCCTCAAACTCTCTCTCGGTACTCTGGTATTATCCGGAAGTCACTCTGCCCTTATCTACTACTTGTTCTTACGTGTATAATAGTCTAAATTATGTTATTATAAATATCTTACCAGCAGTGCCAAAGTAAAAAGTTAACCTTTACGAGCGCTCATGTTATCTGAGCTTTGAATTTGCGTACTTCCTCAAGGGATGTTCTTTCCCCCTCCCCACAGAAGTGAGGAAAAATACGGTACTTTTCCGTGCCTGATCGTCCAACGTAATCTGACGTCAGAAAAGTTGGTCGATCTGGCATGTGATGGAGGTCGGGAAAGTACCGATCAGAAATGCCCCAGTCCATCGCAGCGGCCTTCGACACTCGAAATAAAGATTAACATTCCAATAGTCAGTATCTAAATTTAAACTCAGACCACGGAGTGTTCGTATATTTCAACTTTAACTTTTTCATACTTATAATTCGTACGTATGTACTTACGTACTAATGCAGCCTAATAACAAATAGTGGATTGGAACAGAGTGGTCTTAGCCTCTGCAATCGACAATTCTCATGTACTAACAGACGAAGATTATTCAGTAAAAGATACTTAGAGGGATGATATAGGCAATTTACAGCCACTGCTTACTGCTTTTATTTCGCAACCGTTGCTTTTAAGAGTTTAATAAGGAGAATTTAGCAGTGCTGAGAATTGGAAAGGGGCGAATATCGAAATAGTTGGAGCTTCTTTAACGTGAGAACAATGAATAAATATAATGTTGGCAAGGCCAGAAAAAAGGAAAATTAAATATAGGTTGCATACCAGTTCATGAATTCGTTCCCGAGGGTTTCTCAGGCGTGTAGGATATGGAGGGGCTCAGAGCTCTCCACCGACTGCTCTCGTAGGATGTTGTTTTCTGGGTAGGTGCATTCTAGATGTTCCCTGCTGATTAACAAGAACCTTGTCGAAGTTTTCCCTAAAAAAAATCTTGTAAAAGTAAATTTCACGGCAAAAATAATTTTAGACGTCTAGAGTCTCATAAAATGTAATTTTTTATCAGCGAAATAGCCCTGAAAAGATTATTTTATTTTGAATGTCCTGGCTTGATTATGATGGCACTGCGCAAACTCATAATCAGCTGTAGTCTTCAAAATTTTGAACTTATTTAAGGTACCCTAGGTTATCATCGGTCCTCTGTTACAGAATGATCAGACGTTTATGAACCTAGCCTCTAACATATCATATATATGCTACAAATTCATATATCGACATAATATCATTTGAAGTATGGTAAACCGTTCTCTAATTAACCATTATCCTTTGTTACATTAAAACCATCCCCTCGTACATTGTTATACAGCGGTGAGGAAGTTACGCTACACCCATAGATTGCTGCGTAAGTCAGACTTCGCCCAAGGGATGGTTGTAAGTATAAGAACTGTGTGGGGCAGAGGTGCGCATTGCTCAATTTTAAGATTTTTGTGTTTTTTTTTTTTTTTTTTTTTTTTATTTTTTTATTTTTAATTGTCATTATCTATTGCTGTTTAAGGTTGCAAAAATTGTCACCTGACATCAAAAATAGTGTGATCATATCGCACTATAAAATCAATTTAAGTTAAGATCCTTTAAAATAATTTTGGTTTTTTTATTATGTATATAATATTCGTATTTTACGCAGTTAGACCCTATGTTTTGCATGTAATCATATTCACTTTAACATTTTTAATCAATTATGATAAAATACAATACACATGAGAAAAGTTATGAGATGAGGCTACAGAAGTTCTTTTGTCTCGAACAGTTTGACCGATCGGTACAGGTTCCGCAATTTAGTTCATTCAAATGGCGACCGAGATGATTAAATAGCAGCATACTTTACTGTATGGCTTGAGCATCGAAATGCGATTTTGTTGGGAATGATTGCTGGTTGTTATTTTGGGGACAAAACTTCGGAAAACCATTTACTATTTTTTTTTATTTCTTTATACATTTTGATGTATTCGTGAAAAAGTGT
>NW_025785175.1:0-24001 GCF_021130785.1 Homalodisca vitripennis | reverse complement strand
CCCTAAACCCGTAATTGACATTCTGCTAAAATATGGTTGTGTTGAAGGTAAATTTACAAAAAACTGCTTCTTTGAACATTCTCTCCCGCACCTTTAGAGAACACACTTAACAAATGAAAATGGG
Source organism: Homalodisca vitripennis (assembly GCF_021130785.1). Classification (NCBI taxonomy): domain Eukaryota; kingdom Metazoa; phylum Arthropoda; class Insecta; order Hemiptera; family Cicadellidae; genus Homalodisca; species Homalodisca vitripennis. Next base: position 23,877 of record NW_025785175.1, on the reverse strand, counting down.
ACGATAGTTATTTTTCTCCGTAAATGTGCTAGCCCCTTGTGAAGTGGGATCACTTTAGCTAACTTAAAACTATCAGGAAATATATCGTAACGCCAAGCTAAAGATTTAATATAATATGTCGAAAAGGTTTTGGAGAAAATATGAACTATTGCCTTTGAGTACAGAAGCTGGGACAGCCGTTCATAACCAGGAGCGGACCCGCCACGTAATGCAGTAATGTGTCTGAAATACGCCCAGTTTCAGTGACAGTGGCGAAGCTTGAACAGTGGTGGATCCTCGCCCGTAATCTGCATCATCGATAATTAATGCAGCCCCCCCGGTGTTAATTGAACTTGCCAAGATTTATGTCCCAACGCTAACAAAAACAAGTTGAAATCTTTAGCGACTTCTTTACATACACCGTGAGTAACACTCGGTACAATTAGGCAGATACCTTTCTACTACTTACGCGGAAATAAAGCCTTATTATTATTTTTACCTGCCAATTCGTTTAATTACAGCCAAAAACAATTTAGATTATTTTGATATTCGTTTAATTTAGCCCTGTAGTAAATACGCTTCAGACGTTTTGATAGAAATGGCAATAAATTGCCTTAACGCTTCGATAATTATTTTTAAGACATTATATTAAAAGCTGTTTTAAATATTATTCTTGCTCAATTTATCTCTATTGCGAGTTAATTTTATTAGATCATTTTGTAATTCAAGGCTTAAGCCTCCTTGAATTTAGATGACTTTTTAATTGGTTCCTTGAATTACTCACGTCGATCACTTGGCCAATCCCATTTCCAAAAGTCGTATGCAGAACCGTTTACATTTTCATTCTAAAAAATCTTCTTCCAGTCATATGAGCAAGATTACGGGACGAGAGTGCAGCAGTCCTCTAATCGTCTGTGAAGCTGTATTTGTACATAACCATGGAGCTGTAACGGGAAAAGTAAATGGTAATACCAAGCTATAGTGATTCAATTTATCTCCAGTCTGTAAACACAGGCAGCCTGTACGTTGTTCATGTGTTATAGTCGTATAATAAAGATCCAGGCATGAACTTTCTAGTTTTTGTTACCCTTTTTGGTTCTATCAACATACTGAATGGACAGTTACCTACTATAAAGCAAGTATCTGTCAGTATAAGGAAGTTGTTTCAAGCAAGTCAAAGTTGAAATCTCCAGCATGTCAGCCGTCTCTACACATTTAGCGATTAAATTTATTTTATACAACAATCCTGTTATCCCACGTTTTAACAGACTGCAATTTTCTAAATCGAAAATCCACTACCTTAGTACTTACATAATGTAATATGATGGAGTCCTAAGCAAATACAACGTTTACTAATATATGGACATTTTCAGTGTTAATATCTTTATTCTTTGTATAAATAGCTCGAATACATGCTCCTAAAACATGCATTTAAAGTAATTTAATTTAACTTTTTATTAATAACAGTTAAGATCGTAACTGAAAATATTTTCATTAGATATCAAAATTCTAAAAATATGATTAAACATTTTATGCAGCTGGCAAATGAAAATGTTATCGATAAAGCTGTTGAAAAGGCTTGAAAACGATAATTAATTCCTAAGAGCTGGTGATAGTTTTATCAGACACCAAAACAATGATACATTCTGAGTCGCATGTGGGTATTGTCCAAGGATGGTTGCGTCAACAGTTCATTGGACGTGTAAAGTAATGCATAGGGGAAGCCGCTAATGGCGGAGTCAACTGTTAAGCCTATTCGATTACTGTACCTGTACAATCGGATAACCACTCTCCAGTCGAGTCAGCTGCCAAACTGGAACCGTGACTGATATTACCGACCTTATTTCTAGTTATTCGCCACATTATAGCTATCCCAATAAAAAAATATTTTTTTTAAGTTATACAAATTTGAATCAATGTATTTTTTGCTCTACTATGTTGTTAATTAAGATAAAGAGGTGCTGAAAAGTCCCTGAAATCAGAAACAATTAATGTTCTGTACGTCGTAAAAACGTACAAACATAGAACTTTGATACAAGCCCCGGGGACATTGGGCATACAATTGATTTTATGACGAATTTTTTGAAACTTTTAGAGTTCAGTAAGTTGCTCTAAATAGTTTAATTTCACACTAAACAAGTTTTTTGTGGTTATTGCGACTTAACTCTTGTAATAATGGTTAATTGTGAAAATTAAAATTGTTAAAGCGACTTGCTACATCTAGTAAAGTTTACTGCTGGAATATACAATTTTTTACCTACTTTTTAAATCTTGAACCGGCCACCCATTTTGTAACGAATAAAGCTTTTGAAGTGCGGATTTGCGGCTTAGATTTGTTTTGCTTGGTTAGCCCTTTAAAATTATGCACATGTCAACCTATTGCTTACAATAAAGATTTCAACTGACATCCTTGTGGACAGTTATCCCATGAGAAGGAATAGCGGGACACTGAATAGATCTTAAAGTATGTGTGCGTACATTACTGATTTTGTAAAGGTTTTATAACTTGATCCTGATATGGTTATTAAATACATTTAAGACCCATTCTTGAACTTGCACATAAGATCAGTATTGAAACTTTCGTGTGCAACTTTTTAAGAATTAAAACTCTTTTTAATGTTTAACTTGCGGCCATGGATGTTCTACTGATTACACGTTTAAAGTCTTTAATGCACAAACAACCTGTATACTTACGTTTTAAGGATTTTTCCCACCGACTCCCATTAATGGGGTTATCCCTTCCTGAGGTGGGGAAGAGCTACTGACTGCATCAAAAGAGATCCAGAAGATATCATGGAGGCGTTTTAAGATTTTTCAGTCACCCTTGTACTATTTATTTAATAATACCTAAAAACACTAATTGAGTTGATAAGTGGATGACAATGCTAAAGATTAAGTATGTTTATTAAACGGCAATTTCAGTCTTAAAATGCCAAAAAAAAGTTAAAAAAACAGTTAATTGTTTGAACGAATTGAGCCATACATACAATGGAAAAAACTTTGACCTCTATTCCTTCGATAGCAGTGATTTTAAAATGTACTTTTTATGTTTCTTTTTCATCAACCAACACATCACTCTGTAATTTAAATGTTGTTCTTTTATTATTATTTTTTTCGTAAACTTCAGTTAGAACTTATATTACTGTAATGTTTATATGTTTTAAAAATAAATCATCTAAAGATAAAAAAAGATACCTATATAGGAGTAAGATAATAAAATGTTGTCAAGTGTGTATATGCTGCATGATAAAAGACAAGATTTAGCCTACTATTACGCCAAATTCACCTGTAGCGTAATGAGGGTTTATTAACGAGGTTATTGCATGCAAAATATCTCATTTACCATTAGGACAACATTTATGTCACCTATTGTTCATGTAATTAACACGCCATAGTTTTGTTACAATGGTTAACTCATTGTTACATGGTTACAATATAAACAAGTCTTTATGTTAGATTCGTTCTCTTTTTTCTGATTTTCCAAATAGCTGGCTTTGGATATTACCCATTGAAGTCTCTTCAAAACCCCATCCCCCCACTGCTTATTGGAACCTTTGGTTGTTAGTTAATTAGTTGTAGTTGTTTACTATTACATTATACTTATAATGTTCGTTAAACAATTTTTACTTAGATATCTTTACTGTCCGATAAGAATTCTTTTATTTTTCTTAGAATGTTTCAACTAATTAATTTCCACTCAATGGAAATCAATTAGAGCATTCTTACACAGTTCAATGAATAACTGTTTTGACCCAATTTAAAATTCTGTTGTTTAGCATAGGTATATTTTTTGGACATTATGATAAAAGATTATTCTAATAGTTTAATTTACCTTATCCATTTTAAACCAGTTTATTAGCAGAAGTGGTTTAAAAGTATCTTTTTCATTTTAGAGCAAACATATATTTGACATTTTTTCCCAATCTCATTCTCATCTCACATTAATATGAATTAATTTTATAAATGTCATTAATAAATCTCGTATCTAGTTAGATTGCAAGTTTTAAAACCATGGGTACATTGTAAAGTAAATTTTGGATATGTTTGGAGACCGAATGTACATATATAGACACGTTTGCTAGTTCCCCCCCCCGTTCTGAAGACCACGAACACCCCCTCAGCTTGGTCTGCGGAGATCATCGAGCATGCAGACATACGGATACCCCGGTACATAGATAAAGATAGAAATTGAAATATGTTCCAGGCCCTCAAGTTTTATAAAAGCTTTCGCTAACCGCCCCTAGGAAATTTAACTGATGACAAAAATTCGAAACAGATTTAATTTCCTTATAACTTCCCAATACCCTATGAGTAATATAAGTTTACATTTCGAATAATTGTCACCACGATTGATTGCCAATTTTAGAAGAAAAGTTAAATATTTTAGGGAAGGAATAAAATGAAAAGAATCCTTTAGGTTATGTACCCGCGAAGATTGCTTTCGTTGCATTATATTTTACATATTATCTGCTACCATTCATTCGTTTTCTAAATAGAACTCAGTGGTGTAATGGTAGAAAGAAGTAGAAATATCCCATAAAAGTTTCTAAGAAATATGTGATTTGGACAGCGGGATTCATATTAGATGTTGAATATCTAATATAGAATCCTAACACATTTGAACTCATCCATTGAAGTTTTAGAGTGTAACTGGGGGAGAGGTTTGCATGATAACAAGGCTAATTATTTTATTATACGTGAGTATATAACAAGTAATTTTATATTGGATAGCTTCAAAAAAACCCCCAAGGAAATGTATTGTACTAAATATAAAACTAGTTAAACTTATTCTATCGGTTGTAAAAATCAGGGAATAGATTCATCATTGATAAAATTTGTTTTGGGTTCATAAACAATGCTCTATATTTAAAGCAGTTTTCGACTTGAGTTAGGCTTCGGACTTCGAATGATTTTTGTGTTAGCATAAGAAAATGCTCTTGCCCTAACCGTGTTTCGAACCAAGAGTCGTTGGGGAAATATGGTGAAATGCTAATTCTTCAGGAAGCCAAGGAATTTTTATAGATAAAAATATTATAATTGGCTTGATTGCTATGGCATATAGCGTAGAATCACAAATAAACGGTCCAAAGTTCTATTAAAGAGCTTGGGCTCTAAGTAAAATGACTTTGAATTTTTCCTCCCCTCTTTAAACCCTATGCAGATTTGATAGTCCTGATTTTATAGTAATATCTCGTTATTATATTGGAAGATTTTTAATTTTAAGATATAACTATATTTACCAATCCGATAAACGCTTTTTATTTTTTTCGATATTTTTGTGGGCGATCCAAAAAAAATATCTCAAACTTTGATGTAAAATCTTTGTTTAAATATTATTAAAAAAAGTATACACTTTTACAGGCAAAAACGTTTAGTAGAATTTATTGTATCTTTTCAAACGAGACGAATGATTTGTGTTCTGCATCAGGAAACCGGATGAACAATTTTTTTTTTCGCTCCTAATTATTTTTGCATTGGACCCAGTTTGACAATATTGCCCCGGAGAACAATTTGAATCCATGTAGCGGTTAGGTAGTAATTATCCATTTTTATTTGATTTGAAACAGCTATCACTATTATAGTATATTTACAAATTACATGAATATCATCCATTGATATTCTCAAACAAATATAAAATTCAACAATTCTTATATTCCTTACAATATGAACGGAGGAGCTAAATGAAGTGGCTTGATTTGGAGCAGCGAAATTAGGTTAATGACCTCATAACACAAATCCAGCGATATGTTGCTGTCACTTAACCTGTTTTTGTAATAGTTAGATAACTTTTGCTTGCACTTTACAAGCTGCGATAGATTAAAGCTATTATATGGAAAACTGAAGATTGAAACAATATTCAGATCTTTGTAATGCTAACTAATAGTAACAGAGCGGTAATCCAGTTCAAAGAGCTCCTAGTTGTGTTTACTTTTCATATCTCGTTCAATATTGACAAGTAATGTTAACATTGTTTAGAAGTTTAAACGATTTTCATAGGTAAAAAAAAAACTGTATTAAGTTATATTTAAAATACAACACGTTGAGGCCATATGCGTTACTATAAAATGTTAATATAAATAATAAACTCTTTTTAAAGAACATAATAATAAATAACAACATTTTTAAATAAAATTAACAATAATGACACCTGTTTTAGATAAAGAAGAGCACAAGTTTGCGAGTTTAAATGTTTTCAGAATTATTCGTATTAAATACACTGTTGGGAAAGATGAACACATTCAACCATTATGTAATCTGAACAGAGTCGATACAGCTGTTGATCATCACAAATAAGTAAGTCGTAATATTTTTTGTCTTGGTAAAACGTAGATGTAATTTTCTTGTCAATCACGACAGTGGCTGAAAATAAAAAATAAATTTGAGGCAAAAGAGGTTGATGTACACAGAATTAATAATTACACCATTAAAATTTATTCCTCTTGCCATGTCTAGCCTTTTTGATGGAACATACGAAAAATTCATTTAGTTTCAAAGAAATCTTTAATATTCGGTACTTTTTAAGGTCCTGAATTTAAATAAAACAAATATTTATAGTCATTTTTACCAGCGTCCAGTCATTAAAGGCAACCTGAAATCAGACGCGAAATAATCGCGCAAAGCAAAGACACATATTTCTACTCAACATTGTGCTTCTGAAAGCATTGTCCAACATCAATGCCCTTTATATCGGTATTTGACTATTTCGTAACATGTAAACAATCGGAGGTAGCTAACCCATTGCGCGTACGTCAATAAGGCATGAGTGGGCTTCTGTTGTACTAACCTACTTGATTTTTTACAACATCCCTTCACACGGGTGAAAACAACCCTTCCAACCAGCTCAATACAACCAACACCTGGTGAAAATCTTCAACGCTCCTTATCATCAAGAACAAAGCCAATGAAAATCTAACTAAATCACAACTGGGGACCTACATCTAACTGGGGTACTAAACAGGACCCCGCAAGAGTATCCGCTAGTGTTGCACTTTATTCCGTCAATGCAGGCCTTCGGTGTGGCCGTCGAACACGCTGTTACGAATTGTTCACTGCGAATTATATATAAGATATTTTTTCTGTGATTATGAAGCTTGATGCGCCTAGTAAAAGATACATCTTGATTCAGAATAGATAGTCTCCATGCGTTTACGACTATATTCAAATATAAACGATATTGTTTCTAGAAGAGTAAAATATAAAAAAATAAATTTCGAAGAATTAAAGATGTCTTAAGTGATAGGGTTTCTATAAGGAAATGGAGCAGTACCTTTTTCTTAATAACTGGACATGAAAGTGTATCGGGGGGGGAAAATACGTTACATTATAATAAATTGGTAACAAGATCTGGTTTTTGTGAAAAATATATTAGCTTTAGACTCCTTTATGGTCTTTACAGGGTCGTTTTACAATGGGTGCGGCGTAGGGAGCAGCTATGGTGTGGTAAATGAAAATAAAAATTTTGTATAGAAACAAACTTTAAATTTATTTAGATAAAAACTAATACTAATAAACATAATTATTGGATGAAATGAAATTTATGGCTATGCTTAAAATAACATCCTACAACACAAAATCCAATTAGGTTGAAATAATTAATTAGAAAATACCCCTACACCCTAGCAGTTAAAATTTAGAGTCCCTGATTAGGTTATATAAAATGTTGTATCGAAAAGGTCTAAATACTCTTAAAACATATTCACCAAATCCCATGATGGCCGACACGGCGGTCCTCGACAGAATAATTGAAACAATTTTATAAATTTGAGATCACATTGAAAAAAAAGACTGATTAATAATTGAAAAAATTTTGAAAACTGATTTCAACAAGGTACTACATCATGCAAGAGGTCGATGAAGAAGACTCTCTCCCCTTCCCAAACTCCTCCGCGTCAGTAGCGCAGAAGAGAGGGAAAAAAGTGATACCCTTCAAAACGGAACATTTTCCGTTTTTTTCCTTTTTTCTGGTCGAAAAAATTGATCCGCTTTTACTTCTGCTGCTTTACAACCCACCATTCGAATTCGGTGCGCAGAGAACGAGTTGTAGCCGTTCCCCTGCGGGGTCGCTACCACCTCCAAATGAGAGTTAATCCGTTACGGTTAGCCAATCGTGGCACGCGTTTTGCCGTGTTTTAGCTTTGTTTTCTTTGATGTTGATGAGGAACTATTCGGAGTTTTATTAGAATATGGCCTGCTTTTAACCATTTGAGATTTATGTTTTTGAGGTTACAAAACCTGTCAGAGACGGGCTATGTCACCATGCACAACTAAGCCATTCATAATAAATTGAAATTTGAAATTTATTCTCAAATATGCAGAATGATAACATTAACTAAGCAATTAAATTGTCGGTTTGGATTCCCCTATTCATTTAGATTTATTATTAAATAGAAAAATATTATTTATTGTAATTATATTAATTCTCGAATTTAATTATTAAATTGTAAAAGTTGATTATAGGTTACAGGCTAGGCCTATACCCCGTTACAGATACCCGCCCCAAATTTGTGTGGTAAAATTGAAAATTTATCGATTACAAAATTTTAACATCATTAAAACTTTTATAACAGTGAATGATTTTAAAAATAATCAAAGATATACATATTAAAACAATCCGAACAACAAAACAAATAAAATTGGAAGAACAAAGAACAAACAACTGTTAATTAAAATTCTAATTTTTACAAATTTTTCCTATCATCGCTTCTTGACTGAACAAATTTTTTACTTAAAGTTAAAAATTTTGGTGAAGTTATTTACAGTTTTGCTATATTGTCCTACAGGCTAAGTTATCACAGTTTACTCTCTTAGTTCATAGACATACAGTCATGGTGAGTTATCACAAGCTTCTATATCTTATTGGCCCTAGCGCTTTATCTGTTCTGACTTCATTTAAACATCACCGTTTGAGAAGTTGAATTTGATTAAAAGTTCTTGCCTTTCCATATTTACTTCATTTAACATCACCTTTGGAAGTTGAATTTGATTAAAAGTTCTTGGCCTTTCCACATTTACTAATCATTTAACATCACCTTTTGGAAGTTTGAATTTGATTAAAAGTTCTTGCCTTTCCACATTTCTATATTCCTTCTGGGAGAACAGTTTGTTTTTATTTCATCACTTGTTTCCAAAGTGAATTGTATTATTGGCCAGTGAATTGTTCCAAAACGTTTTTTTGACTTATCTCACATCCAATGCCTTTTAAAATGTTCCATTATAAACACTATTCCTCATCTTCACTGACAAAAAACTGTCTTCAAAACTTGTATGTGTCCCTTAAGACTTATTTTTCAGACATAAAGAAAAGCACACCATGACATTCAAAGTGTCCATACTTGTGGTAGATTCATAAAAAAAACACGACCATGACTTTTTGAAAAGCTGTCCGAAGTCCAGTTGCTTATGGTGATTTTAATTTGTTGTGATTTGGCGCTGTGATATATCGCGCACGGTCACTTTCACGATCTACACTAAACATTTCCTAATATTTAAAATTAAAGTGTATTTCACAAATAGTACTCGTTACATTATTTTATTAAACATTCTTACAACTATAGTCCAAGAAACAATCAACATAACATGAAAAAAAATAAATAAAAATGGGAAACCATTATTTTTTCAAATAAATTATATCACTACTATTGTTACTAAGATAAAAATTCATTTCTCAGCATTTTTCATCTTACAAAATATCATTCATAAAATTAACTAACAATCTCCTCCACAAAAACAGGTTTAATAAAAATTTGTTTCCTTTCTTCTTCTCGTCTCCTTTTTTATTTAGAAATTATAACACAATAAATGGTAAAAATTTATTTAATAATGTATCTTATATCCTTTGTAATAATCCTTGCATAATTTTAAATATTTTTTGTTTTGTTTATTTTTAATGATCGAGGTTTATAATAATTATAACCTGTCTGATTTTGAGTAGTTTCTTATATTTTATTTACCCTCCTTGTTTACCTATTTGTTTGTAAACTATTTTGACTATCCAAACAGCACTATCTAGATATTTATCACCATTTTATTAATTAATTAAACACCCCAATATATTTTTAACTAAATGAAATTCCTTTGCAAAACCCCCCCAAGTCATAATAATACAATTTTTGTCCCTTTGTTTTTGAGTTTTATTTTTTTTTTTTTTATATTAGCTGAATTCTTTTCTTCTTACTCATTTTTATTTGTATTCATTTAATACAATATTCTCCTAAATTCCTCATCACCATAAAAATAACCCATTTCGCACAGTATAAATTCCTTTTAAGTGTCATTGCACTTCATTATTATAAGTTGATTAAATAATTATTAAACCGAACAAATAATTTATCTAAGCCTAATAACTATTTCCTTTTTATTCATCCCCCCTCTGAAATTTAATTAAATTAGTACTGACATTTTTGAATTTATTTTATTGGTCAGCTCCAATTGCTATTTTCCATACATTATCCCTGTAACTCCTATTTTCCATTCCACTTTTTAAATTGTTCCCAACCTCTCAATTTGCCACTCCTATTCTCTACTATTATTTATCCACCTCCATTCAAAACTATATCCCTTCCAACCTTCCACCTTTAGCCTTTGTTCAGTGTATTTTAACACTTACCACCCCCTCTATCTAACATATATCATATTAACTATGTAAACTAGGCCTACTTGACCTAACCCTCTAACAATTTTAACTTTGAAGAATAAATTTTACTTTTTATATACCAGTATAACCCCCCCAGTTTTTGCTTTATATTATTATTATCATCCTCAGTATCCCCCATGTTACTTCATTATTATTATTATTATTTTAATTACCTTACAACAAAATAAACTAACTCATCAGAAAAACAATACATTATTTTCAAATAATGAATATTTTAATTAGGTCTTTTTGTGCTTTTACTTTTCTCTATCTTCTTTCTTTTTCTTTAGAATTTAACTGTATGTTTCAATTTAAATAAACTGCGTTTTCCTTACTTGAATGTCATTCTCCTTATGTCAAGTCCAACCATATTCAAGATAATTTGTTATGAATCTTACACTTTTTAAACTATTTAAAACCCAAACCCAGAAACAATAAACTGTGTGTGATTGATGTATACCTTGTGCTGTAAGTTGTGAACTTCAATCGTTCTTAGATTGAGATATGTTTTTTGTGTTAACTCACCCAGAGAACCGAATAAACTGTGTGTGATCAAGTACCTTGTACTGTTGTCTTGAAATCATATTTACAAGTATACTTTTTTGTGTTAACCACACCCGAGAAACCTAACTGTGTGTGGATATGTGTGTTTTTGTACATTTATTTGATACCCATGGCCGTCAAAATCGTACAAAATCATCAAGCCATGCCATTTTATTCTGTTTTGTAAGACTTTTTTATCTTTTCGAAGGGAAAAAGCTAGCAAAGGAATAAATAAAAATCACAAAACCCCATATTGGTTTTTAAAAAAAAACCCCCCCAGTCTTTGTATGTGAACTAAACCATAATTTCGATAAAACTTTTTTAATTTGTGGTTACATTAAAATGTTCCTATCAACACCACCATCTTCGTTGACCACAACAATATGCGTTTTCCAATTTTAATTTGGTGACACCGCTATACGGGCCCTCATAAAGCAGAAAGAACTTCTTAAATATTATCTTGTCAAGTTGTTGGTTCAGACAGATAATGTTTGTATTTTACTAGAACTTCATCTCCCTATAACTAAATACTAATTGGTTTTAGACCATATTAACAAATTTTCTTTTCCTTTGATGTTCCCCTTTTAAAACTAGTCCTAACTCTTGACATATAATCTTATTTTTAACCTGGAATAGTCAGCTAACATATCTTTTCTCTTTGGGAAATTGAACCATATCCTTCTGTAGAAAAATTCCTATCATTCCTACCAAAACATTAGTTTTTCAAAACGAGGATTTTCTTCCGTGGTCTCATAGCACGGAATGATTTAACAACACTTTTCCAATGAAATTTAGTACTAATGGGCCATTTAGTTAGTATTGTTTCTCATGGCAGTATATTATCCTGCATATTTTTAGTGAATTTTCCTTATTAGCCCTTTCAACTGGATTTGAGTGCTGTGTTGCCAAACAGAACAAATGGAATAGTTTTAATGTTTAAGTCTCTAAGGGTATTATACCATAAATTACTAAGTGAACTGCGAGCCATGAATCGGACAAAACACTAACCTATCTCACCTACCTCAGGTATGTATTCATTGAATCCAATTTTAATTTAGTAATACTCGGCTAGCAGCTCTGTTTGACCGGATACAACTTCACAAATTTAGAAAACAAATCCAACACAACAAATATGTATTTTACCACCTCCTCTTCCCTACAGGCAATTCTCCTATCAAGTCAACTGAGATTATATCCTTTCAATTTTTTAGGAATTATTGGTTGTAAAAATTCCTATAGATTTAACAGTGGTGTGTTTTGGCACATTGAACACAAATTGACAACAAGTTTTAAACCTGATTCCTTTAACTGAAAGTATCCATCTTAGGAAAAAACACAATATATCCCTTAGTAAATTAAATAGATTATATATGTCCCCCCAAAATGACCATATTTCAAATGTGTAAAAATTGAATTAATTCTGATTGAATTGCCTTTTGGTAATAACAGACTTTAAAAACTATCTACCATCATTTAAATCTTTTCTTAAACAAAGTATTCCCATTTATGAAGTAACACAAATTGATCTTTTATTTGTTGAATCATTACCATCCAATTATAGTAAATAAATAGGCCCAAATTTATCATCACTCCTTCTGTTATTTCTTCTCATATTTAACTGAACATTGGTTTAATCTTCCGTATCGCTAACTTCAATTTTCAATTTTTATTTTGCCAAAACCATTATGCGAATTCCTTTCAACTGGTGATTGTTTTATAATATTATCCCGTCCGTTACTCTTGAAAGAATGTCCAGCCGGGAGATATTTTTGCCTTCCGCGTGATATGTACTACAATAGTTGGAGATTGTATTACTTCTATTGTTAAATGCCAAACTCCACTCTCAAAATTCTACCATGAGATAGTCATCCAGGTTGTAAGGAAACGATAATGCCTTGTGGGTCTGAACGAGACAATTACTTGAAAATGACCCATATAATGATAAGGATCCGGAATTTTCTTACAAGCAAAGACCCACAGCCAATAATTCATTTTTCTGTTATGTCTATAATTTTTAATCTGTTGCTAAAAGATGCCTACTTGCAAAACTTATCACTTCATGTTCCCCTGATCATTTACTTGATAAATGTGAATGGCTGACACGACTGATTTCTGATGCATCTGTACTTAAATAGCAATGCCCAACTACAATTAGGATGATGTGACATAACTGAGTCAACAAAATGTTTCTTTTGTTTTCTCAAACAGCATTTTGTTTTGTCTTCATCCCAAAACCATTTACTTTTAGAACTCAAAATGTCACCAAACTGACCCGTCAAATCTTAATAAGTTCTTCTGAAATTTTCTGTAATAATTACATAAACATAAAAAACGATTGCAGTTCTTTTAAGTTCTTTTGTGGTTGGAAAAAATTTTCTTTATCTTATCAACTTTATCCTCCAATCCAACTTTATCCCAACTTTACTAAGAACAAAAACCTAAAAAACTTTACTTCCTGTTTCAAAAAATCTGATTTTTTAAGTTTACATAGTCACTCCACACTCATGCAGTCTTTTCAGTACTGCTAGTCTGATATGATCTAAATGTTCCATAAAAGTTCTGGGACGTAATTAGAATGAGTCAATCAACGTAACAAGTTACGAAATTACTACTCCCATGGCCCAAAATTTTTATTTCATCGCGTTTATTAAAATGAGCCGAGCTTACATTCAAACCAAATGGTAAATCGCTTAAAATGCAAATTTTTTTCCGTTGAATGTGAAAGCTACAGGAACAAATTTTCTAGATTCCTTTATCGTAGTTTTGATCTGGAAAAACCCTTGCGTTTAAATCTAATGTTGTAAAATATTTAACTCCCATAAATTTGTTTGAAATATATCATCAGTTGTTTCTGTACTTTGTCTATCCGGAACAAGATACGACATTTAATTTCCCCTAACTGTCTAAGCACAATCTTATACTCAAAATCGTTTCTTTACTAACACAGACTAAGGGATTAGAAAAATGGACTATTTGACTCTTCTATAATATCTTGGTTGTGTTCAGTCTTTCTAATTCTTCCTCTACAGATTTTCTATTCCTGAACGGAAACCGGATAAGGACTTGCCAATATATGGGACTTCACATTTAACATTCAGCTTTGCTGTGTATCCTTTGACCACACCCTGGTTTGATCCGAAAAAAACTTCTTTATTTATCAAAGAGTACTACTCTTAATAATTTCTAGTTCCTCATCCTTAAATACTCCACATTATCTGCCTCTAATTCCCTTGAATCTGTCTACTAACCTCGTTGTTCCCAACAATTGCTTCTGATTCATATTCAAGTTTGATCTTAGTAATTTTTTGTTCTAGGCCTACTTGATTTGATCTGTGTTCAAAAAATGGCTTTAAATTTGCTAAAGTATTGTCCTATTTTCCATTTTCATCTATAAACAAGTTAAGTACTGTTATATGTTATTTATTCTTAACCCCCCCTACAAATGCTTCACCATTTCTATACAGCTAATTTAGTCCTCTAGATATTTCCCGTCTACTAATTGTCCTAAAGCATAAAGTATTTGGTATCAAAAGTTTAGTACAGCCTTAAGATTGCTGAAAAAGACACAACCAAGTATCAACTCAATGTTTAGTCCTTGAACAATTAAAAATGTTATTAGGGTACAAACCTGTTCTCCAAATATTTACCTCTAGTCTTATTATGAACATTTAATTCTTTTGGATCTGACTCCTGTAACACCTACAATTGACAGATTACTAACAGGTAAGCTCTGGAATGTGGTACCCCACTATGATTTTTTTATTTTTCTTATAGAAATTCATCTGACTTTATACATGCTTGACTACCTGAATCTACTAAACACTTGTATTTTACCCCTCCAAACACCAATATCAATTTCTGGTAAACAGACTTAACCCTATTCACGCATTACTCCAATCATTGTAGTTGCTTTCATCTAAAAAAGTCATCCGCTATTATTTTTGATCCATAATGATTTGATTTCTGGTTACTTTTGCACAACCCCTATTCAACTCTTCAATTTGTATTTGATTGAAAAACTCATCAATGCTTTCATTTAAAAGTTTCAAACCCATCAATATTCAGATGAACCAAATCAGCAAATGGTTTTTCCCCATCAGTTGATGTTTTTGTTCAAAATATTTTTAAATTACAGAAACCCTACCTCATTGTGATCAACAAAGTTTTGGTGTGACATTGATTAATCTTGATTGTATCCCCATTGTCAAATGCCCGTATGAACTACGTGAACCTGTTAAAGATACTTTAACCTTTCCTCTGGTTACCAATGACTTTGGCAACTTTCGGAATTGGAGTAAGAGTCAAAATGATTAATTTCTTATTCTACTATTTATTAGGTATTCAGCTAAAATCTTTCATGTCAGTTTTTCATTCATTTGCTCAAGTTGAATTTATTTTTTAGAACTGGTCATTTGGTACCAATAAAAAATCATTTAGGTTTTCAGATAAACTTGACTTGAATGGTTATTTTTACCTGGCTCATATAATTGTTTAATCGTGTTGACACCCCCACACAAACACAAGTCCCTATTTGATATGTTCTACCACCAGGGGTTTGTAAACTGTATCCATTTGCAAAATTTTGTTTTGATAGTCCCTACAAACAACTGACTATCGCCTATTCATATTCAAAGTTTGTTTATTTTTTGGTCTTTCGTCAAAATTTTAAGTTCCGTGTTATTTCCCCTGGGGGGAATTGTATATGGTTGTCAATTCTTGGACCATTTTCAATTTCCCTCTAGGCCCATCAAAGTTTTCTGAATTAGTTCCTACAGTTGTTGTCCCCCCCCGGTAACTTTGGTCCACCCCTGGTTAATTTCCCCTACCCTCCGAAATGTTCTGAAAACCCTCGGGTCTGTTGGTATCCCCTATTATTTTCCCGATTCCTTTCAATAACAAGATTCCCATTAGTGTGATTGGCCCTACCATTGTTGGTAATGAGAATAATTGTGTTGGTATTTACCTGCCCTGTCTTCTCAATGATTTTGCCTTTATAACTGCTAATCCCTTGGGGTACTGTCCCATGAAGAGTTTTTGTGTTGGCGCCCTTCCCTGTGGTATGTTTTTTGTCTATTTCCATTTTCATGGGTTAGTTTGTTGTATGTATCCCTGAAACCTTTCTTTTTTGAAAGGCTTTTACATAACTGAGCTGATTTAATACTACTTCTAGTTCTTCCCTACCAAGGCAAGGGATTGTAGGGAATTTGCCAGACTGGCACTTATGTGGTGGTGGCAAATGTCGACAAATAAAGCCAACAAACGTAAAGGTTATTCCAATCTGGTTGTCCAATGTTCTTTGCTATGTCAAAATACCCAAGCCTCACATAGTTTGTCAAATCGGTTTTACCTTCACAAAAAAATTCCCCATTACCCATCCAATTTGTTTTTTCAAAATCTTTTTTGTTTAGTAATGGCCCCAGAATCTCTTTTTGAAAATCAGTTATTTTGTTTTTTTATAATTGATTTTTCAAAACTCTCCCATTTTGTCGAATGTTTTCTCCGAGCCCACTCAGAATTGCTTCCCCTCTCTCAAGTATTTTACTATATTAACAAAATGTTTTGTTTCCCAGTGTTCTTGATTACTATTAGTAAATTTTTCAGCCAATTTCAAAAAATTTCATAGGCGTGAGTCCTATCATTACCCTCATCAAAAACTTCGGCTCAAATAGAGTTCCGCCATAATATTACACAGCCGGTTGTTGATTAAAGACCTCTACCCTCCATTTTTACGCTTTTCACAGTGGTCTGTAAACTTTGTTCGACTCAACTAGTAGGTCTGATTCCTCTTTTAAAATTTTGATTTAGATTCTTCTCCCCGTTTAGGCCTACCTTAGTATTATTCACTCATCCCTACATAATCTTTTTATGCCTCAGTATCATCCGTTGCATGTGTATCGATTTTATTTACTATTCTCATCAACCCGAAGAAAACTAATCTGTGAAACCTCGTTGATCGAATTTTTGATTGGACTTTAGCAATTTTAGTTTTCAACTTCTTTGCCCCCACAAAAACCTTAATCTCTCTCCTTCAATTTCATTTTGGAACGTTTCTCAATTTTTGTGTTTAATTTTTGTTCAATTTGTGTCATGCCCCGTTTTGGAACGTCATCCATTATTTGCTATTAGAAAATATCGGTTTTTTAGGGTCAATCCATCTTGTTATAAATATCGGTTTTTTATCTCAATACCAGTGCACTATGTTATTTAACCCAATCAAATTTGTCAATTTGAGTTGTGTCATCAAAAAAACAACAATTGCTGATAATGGCATCAGTGTCTATCTAGGGCCTACCATCCGTTTTCAACATTATTCGCATTAGCCCAAAGAGCTGTCTGATCTAGGCCTATTAGCTAGTTCCGCGAGCGTCATCTCCATACTACTGACCGAATTGTCAATAATTCACTAAGTTCATGATCCATCATTTTTAAATTTTGATTTAAGTCTATTTCAAAATTAGAAAACACCCCTACACAAATTTTAAGCTAAACAACTTTTTAGCTGTCCCCACGTTGCTGGGTGCCATTTGTAACGGATTATCGTTACATTATAATAAATTTGTAACAAGTATAGGTTTTGTTGGGAAACATATATTAAGCATTAGGACTCTTTGTCTTTAACAGGGTCGTTGTTACAATGGGTGCGGCGCGTAGGGCAGTACCTAGGTGTGGTAAATGAAAATAAAATTTTGAAAGAAACAAACTTTAAAATTTTATTTAATAAAAACTAATCCTAATGTAACATACTTTTGATGAAATGAAATTATGGCTATGCTTTAAAATAACATCCTATCAACACAAAATCCAATTAGGTTGAAATAATTAATTAGAAAATACCCCTAGCTCCCTAGCAGTTAAAATTTAGAGTCTGGTAGTAGTTAAAATTGTTTATCGAACAAGGTCTAAATACTCTTAAAACATATTCACCAAATCCCAGGATGGCGGACACGGCGGTCCTCACAGATTAATTGAAAAATTTAAATTTGGAATCACATTGAAAAAAGACGGATTAATAATTGAAAAATTTTGAAAACTGTTTCACAAGGTACAGTACATCATCAAGAGGTCGAGGAAGATGACTCTCTCCTTCCCAAACTCCGCTGTTCAGTAGCGCCAGAGGAGGGAAAAAGTGATACCCTTCAAAACGGAAATTTTCCGTTTTTTCTGGTCGAAAAATGATCCGCTTTTACTTCTGCTGACAACCCACTCGAATACGGTGCGCATGAGCAAACGATGTTTGCGTTACCGCGGGGTCGCTACCCTCCAATGAGAGTAAATCGTTATCGTTAGCCCAATCGTGGCACGCGTTTTGCCGGTGTTTAGCTTTGTTCTGTGATGTTGATCGAGGAACTATCGACGTTTTATAAAAATATGGCCCGCTTTACCATTTTGAGATTTATGTTTGAGCTTACAAAACTGTCAGAGACGGGCTATGTCCCCATGCACACCTAAGATTCATAATAAATTGAAATTTGTTTATTCTCAAATATGAGAATGATAACATTAACTAAGCCATTAAATTGTCGGTTTGGATTCCTATTCATTTTTTTTTTTTTTTTTTTCCCCTTTTTTTTTTTAGTATTTTATTATTAATAGAAAAATGATTATTTATTGTATTATATTATTTCTCGAATTTATTATTAATTGTAAAAGTTGATTCTAGGTTACAGGCTAGGCCTATACCCGTTTACAAAAAGTGCCGTTAGAGTTGATTCGAAAAGTACTATGAATGGGGGCGGGAGGTTGGTTACCAGAATTTATCCCTTCAAGGGGCACGGACGTAGCCAGCGAGGGGTTCCAAGGAGTCCGGATCCCCCAAATTTTTCAAATTATTTAAAATTACTTTTTTAGAAAAGTGAACATTATTATTTTATATAACTCAGTATTACTGACATGTAAGTTACTTGCTGAAGAAGAAAGATCGTTATCAACAATTGAAAACAGTTCAGAAACTTTTTAATAGAACAAAATGGGGAATGGGGCGGTTAAACTTGCAATTGGCCTGTACTCTCGGTTCCACTGCGAGAAAATATCAGTTTCTCCAGAGCAGGCCACTAGATTACGATGGCTCAAAAGCCACGAAGAATTTTGCTTTTTGAAAAACTCATTTACACGTTATCTTATTTCTCCAATGTGGTTTTTGTTGTACTATGCCGGCTGTGTCTTGCAGCCAACCAAAGCATTCTTTTTTGCATTTACATTACTACATAAGTGCTAATCAGTATTAATTATTATTCCTACACTGACTACTTACTAATGCAGTGCCTCCAAAGTGTTTGTGATTATCAATCGTCAATACAAACCTATTAAGAGACTTTGTTGCAAACTTTTCACAAGTTTCAAACTTTCAATGTTTCCGAGGAAGGCCCCCATTCTTGTATTGGACCCCCTCCAATATTTTTCCCTGGCCACTTTCCAATGCATTAAGGGATCTTAAAGTTTACACCTAGTTGTTTGACAAACAAACAAATAAGTTGTAGAGTAAAATTTCTTTATCGTTCTATTTATAAAAATGTTACGTCTCCTGCAGGAAGTTGCAGGAAGCGCCTGTCTGCATACCAAATAAGCACGTCTCGGTTCGGGTGGATAGCGGCTCGTAAAGAATAATTATGGTCCAGGACATTGGCAATCGTGAGGGCGCCGTGAGAGAACTATGGATTGCTACCATTGTTCATTTGTACTTTCCGAACGGTGTGTTTGAAAGATGGATGGGGTGCGATCAGAGTTTAGATGTATTTTAGATTGATTTGAAATTTAAAATTTTGGGAAGCAAACATGAAAAACACCTAGATATTGGTATTGTTTCATAGTTGCGTTAGTAACTTGTGTACTTACATCAGTTCATTGTTTAAAGAATTGAACTAGTATTTACCATTATGAAATGTGAGGTGACAGGTTTGCCAAACCTCCCCCCAAATTGAACCCCTAGGCGCACACCCCTGATTATGAATTGTCCTTGTGGCGTGGACGAGAGAAGGTCGACCCACCAAAGAGTTTTGAGTTTGAGCTTTGAGTTGTGGTGATTTTTTGTGTGATAGTTGCTTATTTTTGATTGTGTTGTGACTTTTGATGTTTGAGTGAGTTATGAGTATGAGTTGTTGTGAGTTAGTAGTCTCTTTTGTTTGAGTTATTGTTTGAGTTGTTTGACTGTCTTGTGTTCGTTTGGATGTGGAGTTTTTATGTCTTTGAGTGAGTCGTTTTTGTTTTGTTGTGTTGTTTTTCTGAGTTAGTTTTTTTTTGTTTTGTTTGTGAGAGTTAGGTTGAGACTATGGTTTGAGTTCTTGAGTTTTTTTGTTGGTGTTGAGAGCTCTGATTGTTTTTGTGAGGTGTGAGTTTGTTTAAGATTGTTTTGAGTTTGGAGATGTTGTGCTGAGTTCTTTGAGTGAGTTAGGGATGCTGTTGAGTGTGAGTGAGGGTTGAGTTTGAAGTTGATGTGTAGTTATTTTTTTGAGTTTTGAGGTGGAGTTTGAGTTCCTTGTGAGTTTGAGTCTGTGGTTGATTGTTTGAGTTGTGTGAGTTTTGTGAGAGTTTGTGGAGTTTTGAGTTTGAGATGGTGTAGTTTTGAGTGAGTTATGATGTTGAGTTTTTTAGTTAGAGTTATGATTGATTTGATCTTTTGATTTTGAGTGTGATGGGTGTTGTGAGTTTGAGTTTTTGCTTTTGAGTTTATGGTTCTTGTGGGAGTTGGTTTGGGTTTTTGAGTTGCTGTGATTTGAGTTTTGTGATTGAGTTATTTTGTGAGTTTGAGTGACTTGTTGTGATTTTTGTGACGTTTGTGATTGGAGGTTGTGGTGAGTGTTTTTTGTTGAGTTGAGGTGTGGGTTTTGTATGATGTTGAGATGGTGTGTTTTTGAGTTTGGTTTTTTGGTGAGAGTTGTGAGTTGTGAGTTGCGTTTTTTTGGTGTTGTGGATGCTGTGCTTTGTGGATGAAGGTTTGGTTGTCGGGGTGTAGTGACTTTGAGTTTGGAGTGAGTTGAGTGTGTGTTGGTTGTTTTTGAAGTTTGTTGGTGTGGAGGTGTGTTTGAGTTTTTTTTTTTGTTTGTTTTTGAGCTGTTTTTTTTTTTGTTTGAGTGTTTTTTTGTGAGAGGTTGAGTTTGCTTGTGAAAGTGGGGGGGTGGGGCGCTGAGTTCTTCTTGTTGTTTGTGTTGGTTGAGTTTGAAGTGAGTGGAGTTCTTTGAGTTTGGCTTAGGCTTCGAGTTGTGATGATGAGAGTTTGAGTTTGAGTTGTTTTTTCATTGAGTTATTTGTTGTTGGAGTTGTTGAGTATTTGAGTTCTGAGTTTGAGTTGTGGTATTGGTGTGTTTGAGTTATTTTGAGTTTGGTCTTTTGGTGTTGATTTTTGAGTTATTTGTAGTGTGAGAGTTTTGTGAGTCTGAGGCTTTCTGAGTATGGTGGAGTTTGATGTTGTCTTATTGTGAGTTAAGTACGTAAGCGGCGCCCGTTACGACGTTAGCCAACTCTGGCGGAGGAGTTAATCTGACGGAAATGTGACGGCCAAGGGTAGTTACCCTGTTTACGATCAGCCCGAGGTTATTATTGACTCCAATAGTCGGCACATCAGAAGGCTGACGATCGTAAACGATATTTATGGAGGGGACATTACTTCGAAGAGTTACATGACGGTATTGGGGGCATTGTTATGAAGTTTATAGCGCGTACGTGTTAGGACCACATGTAACAAAGTTTACTATGGCCCTTCGGAGGTTGAATTTTTTAAAAAAAAAAAAAACATGTGAATCGAGAACATGGTTAACTTTATCAAAACATTCTCCTAGGGCCATGGTTACGTTCTTACAATAATTACCATTGTCTATATAGACATTGATTCCTTAATCGTTTACTATAATCTAGCTGCTTGTTTGTCACTTCGGGCTGATAACTTTCTACCTAATCCTTCTAAAACCCTTACTTATTGAAAAGCTAAGAATACTGATATTATTTAGTTAATGTTTCTTCGTGGTTATGTGACATTACTATTTTTAAAAAGTGTGTACCAACATGGCAACAAATAAAATACCTGTTAAAAATATAATACGGTACCGGTTTGTTTTAAACAGCAGATTGTAAAATCTATGTAAGAAAATGTATGCATTACAATAAAAACAGCAACTAACAATCTTTTTCTGATTTATTTCATTACTTACCAGTATGTATTTTAAATGTGTACAGTTGTACACATTATATTATAGTTCTACTTATCAAAGTTAATAAATAAAGAATAATAGGTGCAAAACACAGGACTTTATAAATGAATTAATAGTTTAGTCCTTAATTTATTTGTTTTCTTTATTATTGTTTTGTTTTACGTTCATTTGACCTTAAGAAGGAAGGTAACTCATGGTACTTGAAATAACACACTGCTTTTTTTGTTAGCACCGTATAACCCAATTTTTATTTTAAAATTCTTTCATCTTCATCCTTCAAAGTAGAACTTGAAAGACATGTATTTTTGTCAAGGTTATGGAAATTATATTTCAACATTGTTATTCTGCTGTCTTTATTGTAAAACAATAACAATATATGGGCTGAAGCGCTAGCGGAAAAGCCTATAACTCGAGAGGCTGGAAAGATTTCAACTTCTGGCTGTCCACACGATATTCCGAAAACAGTCTGAACTACAAACTTGAAATTTTGCATGAAGCTTATTTTTTATACAGGAAAAAAAACTTGGGGAATTTGATTATGACGCATCTCATTAGATGGAAATGGCTGGGCGTTAGCAAAAATATTTTACATTGGTTTTAAAGGTAACCATAATGGAGCTAAGAAAATAGTAGAAGAAATTAATTTGTAAATAAACTGTAAGCAATTGTATGAGATTTAAGTACGGTAAACCTTTAATTCATAGAAATAAAGAGAAAATATTAAATGAGCACCAGTGGCGAAGTGAATGTTAAAATTCGGCGAGATTTAATTTCGGTTACCACCCTTGCGATGTAGTGCCCCCCCCCCTAACCGGAAACTTTTATTAGTTAAACACTGCTATGAAACCAAACTTAATGAAAAAAAAAACATGAGGGATGCATCATGAGGCATTGATAATCTCGAGATAGACTTAATCTGAGGAAGTTGTTTGCATTTTGCAATTTTGCTTGAAACCGTAATTTCTACATATATAAGAATAGTTTTCATGAAGTTGCATGTCCAACTAAGACATTTGACTGTAGCGTCATTGAAGCCCTATCACTAAGTAGGTTGACACAATTTCTCACTATGTATGCTGAGGGGGTTGTAAACACTTAAGTCTGTCTCTATCTGTCCGTAGGTGCCATTCTCGAGAATGCCATGAGCTATAAACTAGATAAAACTTGTAAGCGACCTCCAGTGGTATACTTACTTATACCTCGTATTATATCGATGAATTTCATCCCTGGTAGCTGATCATGGTTATATTTTTCATTCTTATCGTTCCCAGGGTATCGGGTTTGAATCCTGTTTCGGGCAAGGCATTTTCGCAGCAAAACCAAAAAATTATCATCTACCCCAGCTCTATGTGATTTGGCGGTTTCAAAATAGAGCAATATATCACATAAAACAACTATATTAATGAACCTAACTCCTCAATTGTAACACGGACTTGTAGATATTTTATGTGTAGTAAGAAATTTTCCTTAAGAGCTGTTGGAAGTTTTCTAGTAGAAAATGATTGTCTTTAAAATTCCCATTTTTAGTAGTATCACGTATAATCTCGCTCTATTGTACTGTCTAAAAGACTCTTTTCATAA